>NW_026112504.1:0-114072 GCF_024323335.1 Lathyrus oleraceus
ATAGAATTAAGACATTTCGAACAAGGGAATGATACCTTAATTGAATCTAAGACTCTTCAAGGATACTAGAGCAGTATCTCAAAAATTTGAATGAGACTCTTCATATTAATGAAGCAGCATCTTAAACAGCAAAATGAGATTCTCTATTTCATATCGAAGCAGCATCTTATATGATAGAATTAAGATATTTCGAACAAGGAATGATACCTTTTGAATCTAAGACTCTTCAAGGATACTAGAGCAGTATCTCTAAAAATGAATGAGACTCTTCATATTGATGAAGCAGCATCCCAAACAGCAAAATTAGATTCTCTGTATCATATCGAAGCAGCATCTATATTATAGAATTAAGACATTTCGAACAAGGGAATGATACCTTAATTGAATCTAAGCTCTTCAAGATACTAGAGCAGTATCTCTAAAAATGAATGAGACTCTTCATATTGATGAAGCAGCATCTCAAACAGCAAAATGAGATTCTCTGTATCATATCGAAGCAACATCTTATATGATAGAATTAAGACATTTCGAACAAGGTAATGATACCTTAATTGAATCTAAGGCTCTTCAAGGATACTAGAGCAGTATCTCTAAAAATTGAATGAGACTCTTCATATTGATGAAGCAGCATCTCAAACAGAAAAATTAGATTCTCTGTATCATATCGAAGCAGCATCTTATATGATAGAATTAAGACATTCCGAACAAGGAATGATACCTTAATTGAATCTAAGCTCTCAAGGATACTAGAGCAGTATCTCTAAAAATTGAATGAGACTCTTCATATTGATGAAGCAGCATCTTAAACAGCAAAATGAGATTCTCTGTTCATATCGAAGCAGCATCTATATGATAGAATTAAGACATTTCGAACAAGGTAATGATACCTTAATGAATCTAAGGCTCTTCAAGGATACTAGAGCAGTATCTCTAAAAATTGAATGAGACTCTTCATATTGATGATGCAGCATCTCAAACAGTAAATTGTGATTCTCTGTATCATATCAAAGCAGCATCTTATATGATAGAATTAAGACATTCCGAACAAGGGAATGATACCTTAATTGAATCTAAGGCTCTTCAAGGATACTAGTGCAGTATCTCTAAAAATGAATGAGACTCTTCATATTGATGACAGCATCTCAACAGCAAAATGAGATTCTCTGTATCATATCGAAGCGGCATCTTATATGATAGAATTAAGATATTCCGAACAAGGTAATGATACCTTAATTGAATCTAAGGCTCTTCAAGGATACTAGAGCAGTATCTCTAAAAATTGAATGAGACTCTTCATATTGATGAAGCAGCATCCCAAACAGCAAAATTAGATTCTCTGTATCATATCGAAGCAGCATCTTATATGATAGAATTAAGACATTCCGAACAAGGGAATGATACCTTAATTGAATCTAAGACTCTTCAAGGATACTAGAGCAGTATCTCTAAAAATTAAATGAGACTCTTCATATTAATGAAGCAGCATCTTAAACAGCAAAATGAGATTCTCTTTCATATCGAAGCAGCATCTTATATGATAGAATTAATATATTTCGAACAAGGAATGATACCTTAATTGAATTTAAGACTCTTCAACGATACTAGAGTAGTATCTCTAAAAATTGAATGAGACTCTTCATATTGATGAAGCAGCATCCCAAACAGCAAAATTAGATTCTCTGTATCATATCGAAGCAGCATCTTAATATGAGAATTAAGACATTTCGAACAAGGAATGATACCTTAATTGAATCTAAGACTCTTCAAGGATACTAGAGCAGTATCTCTAAAAATTGAATGAGACTCTTCATATTAATGAAGCAGCATCTTAAACAGCAAAATGAGATTCTCTGTTCATATCGAAGCAGCATCTTATATGATAGAATTAAGATATTTCGAACAAGAGAATGATACCTTAATTGAATCTAAGGCTCTTCAAGGATACTAGAGCAGTATCTCTAAAAATTGAATGAGACTCTTCATATTGATGATGCAGCATCCCAAACAGTAAAATGTGATTCTCTATCATATCGAAGCAACATCTTATATGATAGAATTAAGATATTCCGAACAAGGGAATGATACCTTAATTGAATCTAAGACTCTTCAAAGATACTAGAGCAGTATCTCTAAAATTGAATGAGACTCTTCATATTGATGATGCAGCATCTCAAACAGCAAAATCAGATTCTCTGTTTCATATCGAAGCAGCATCTTATATGATAGA
The DNA here is from genome assembly GCF_024323335.1 of Lathyrus oleraceus. NCBI lineage: Eukaryota > Viridiplantae > Streptophyta > Magnoliopsida > Fabales > Fabaceae > Lathyrus > Lathyrus oleraceus. The sequence goes on from NW_026112504.1 coordinate 2,228, forward strand.
ATTAAGACATTTCGAACAAGGTAATGATACCTTAATTGAATCTAAGGCTCTTCAAGGATACTAGAGCAGTATCTCTAAAAATTGAATGAGACTCTTCATATTGATGAAGCAGCATCCCAAACAGCAAAATTAGATTCTCTGTATCATATCGAAGCAGCATCTTATATGATAGAATTAAGACATTCCGAACAAGGGAATGATACCTTAATTGAATCTAAGACTCTTCAAGGATACTAGAGCAGTATCTCTAAAAATTGAATGAGACTCTTCATATTGATGAAGCAGCATCTTAAACAGCAAAATGAGATTCTCTATTTCATATCGAAGCAGCATCTTATATGATAGAATTAAGACATTTCGAACAAGGGAATGATACCTTAATTGAATCTAAGGCTCTTCAAGGATACTAGAGCAGTATCTCTAAAAATTGAATGAGACTCTTCATATTAATGATGCAGCATCTCAAACAGTAAAATGAGATTCTCTGTATCATATCGAAGCAACATCTTATATGATAGAATTAAGACATTTCGAACAAGGTAATGATACCTTAATTGAATCTAAGGCTCTTCAAGGATACTAGAGCAGTATCTCTAAAAATTGAATGAGACTCTTCATATTGATGAAGCAGCATCTTAAACAGCAAAATGAGATTCTCTGTTTCATATCGAAGCAGCATCTTATATGATAGAATTAAGATATTCCGAACAAGGGAATGATACCTTAATTGAATCTAAGACTCTTCAAGGATACTAGAGCAGTATCTCTAAAAATTGAATGAGACTCTTCATATTGATGAAGTAGCATCCTAAACGCAAAATTAGATTCTCTGTATCATATCGAAGCAGCATCTTATATTATAGAATTAAGACATTTCGAACAAGGTAATGATACCTTAATTGAATCTAAGGCTCTTCAAGGATACTAGAGCAGTATCTCTAAAAATTGAATGAGACTCTTCATATTGATGAAGCAGCATCCCAAACAGAAAATTAGATTCTCTGTATCATATCGTAGCAGCATCTTATATGATAGAATTAAGACATTCCGAACAAGGGAATGATACCTTAATTGAATCTAAGGCTCTTCAAGGATACTAGTGCAGTATCTCTAAAAATAGAATGAGACTCTTCATATTAATGATGCAGCATCTCAAACAGTAAAATGTGATTCTCTGTATCATATCGAAGCAGCATCTTATATGATAGAATTAAGATATTCCGAACAAGGTAATGATACCTTAATTGAATCTAAGGCTCTTCAAGGATACTAGAGCAGTATCTCTAAAAATTGAATGAGACTCTTCATATTGATGAAGCAGCATCCCAAACAGCAAAATTAGATTCTCTGTATCATATCGAAGCAGCATCTTATATGATAGAATTAAGACATTCCGAACAAGGGAATGATACCTTAATTGAATCTAAGGCTCTTCAAGGATACTAGAGCAGTATCTCTAAAAATTGAATGAGACTCTTCATATTGATGAAGCAGCATCTTAAACAGCAAAATGAGATTCTCTATTTCATATCGAAGCAGCATCTTATATGATAGAATTAAGACATTTCGAACAAGGGAATGATACCTTAATTGAATCTAAGGCTCTTCAAGGATACTAGAGCAGTATCTCTAAAAATTGAATGAGACTCTTCATATTAATGATGCAGCATCTCAAACAGCAAAATGAGATTCTCTGTATCATATCGAAGCAACATCTTATATGATAGAATTAAGACATTTCGAACAAGGTAATGATACCTTAATTGAATCTAAGGCTCTTCAAGGATACTAGAGCAGTATCTCTAAAAATTGAATGAGACTCTTCATATTGATGAAGCAACATCTTAAATAGCAAAATGAGATTCTCTGTTTCATATCGAAGCAGCATCTTATATGATAGAATTAATATATTACGAACAAGGGAATAATACCTTAATTGAATCTAAGACTCTTCAAGGATACTAGAGCAGTATCTCTAAAAATTGAATGAGACTCTTCATATTGATGAAGTAGCATCCGAAACGCAAAATTAGATTCTCTGTATCATATCGAAGCAACGTCTTGTATTATAGAATTAAGACATTTCGAACAAGGTAATGATACCTTAATTGAATCTAAGGCTCTTCAAGGATACTAGAGCAGTGTCTGTAAAAATTGAATGAGACTCTTCATATTGATGAAGCAGCATCCCAAACAGAAAAATTAGATTCTCTGTATCATATCGTAGCAGCATCTTATATGATAGAATTAAGACATTCCGAACAAGGGAATGATACCTTAATTGAATCTAAGGCTCTTCAAGGATACTAGTGCAGTATCTCTAAAAATAGAATGAGACTCTTCATATTAATGATGCAGCATCTCAAACAGTAAAATGTGATTCTCTGTATCATATCGAAGCAGCATCTTATATGATAGAATTAAGATATTCCGAACAAGGTAATGATACCTTAATTGAATCTAAGGCTCTTCAAGGATACTAGAGCAGTATCTCTAAAAATTGAATGAGACTCTTCATATTGATGAAGCAGCATCCCAAACAGCAAAATTAGATTCTCTGTATCATATCGAAGCAGCATCTAATATGTTAGAATTAAGACATTCCGAACAAGGGAATGATACCTTAATTGAATCTAAGGCTCTTCAAGGATACTAGAACAGTATCTCTAAAAATTGAATGAGACTCTTCATATTGATGAAGCAGCATCTTAAATAGCAAAATGAGATTCTCTGTTTCATATCGAAGCATCATCTAATATGATAGATTAAGACATTTCGAACAAGGGAATGATACCTTAATTGAATCTAAGGCTCTTCAAGGATACTAGAGCAGTATCTCTAAAAATTGAATGAGACTCTTCATATTAATGATGCAGCATCTCAAACAGTAAAATGAGATTCTCTGTATCATATCGAAGCAACATCTTATATGATAGAATTAAGACATTTCGACAAGGTAATGATACCTTAATTGAATCTAAGGCTCTTTAAGGATACTAGAGCAGTATCTCTAAAAATTGAATGAGACTCTTCATATTGATGAAGCACATCTTAAATAGCAAAATGAGATTCTCTGTTTCATATCGAAGCACATCTTATATGATAGAATTAAGATATTCCGAACAAGGGAATGATACCTTAATTGAATCTAAGACTCTTCAAGGATACTAGAGCAGTATCTCTAAAAATTGAATGAGACTCTTCATATTGATGAAGCAGCATCCCAAACGCAAAATTAGATTCTCTGTATCATATCGAAGCAGCATCTTATATTATAGAATTAAGACATTTAGAACAAGGTAATGATACCTTAATTGAATCTAAGGCTCTTCAAGGATACTAGAGCAGTATCTCTAAAAATGAATGAGACTCTTCATATTGATGAAGCAGCATCCCAAACAGAAAAATTAGATTCTCTGTATCATATCGAAGCAGCATCTTATATGATAGAATTAAGACATTCCGAACAAGGGAATGATACCTTAATTGAATCTAAGGCTCTTCAAGGATACTAGAGCAGTATCTCTAAAAATTGAATGAGACTCTTCATATTAATGATGCAGCATCTCAAACAGTAAAATGAGATTCTCTGTATCATATCGAAGCAGCATCTTATATGATAGAATTAAGATATTCCGAACAAGGTAATGATACCTTAATTGAATCTAAGGCTCTTCAAGGATACTAGAGCAGTATCTCTAAAAATTGAATGAGACTCTTCATATTGATGAAGCAGCATCCCAAACAGCAAAATTAGATTCTCTGTATCATATCGAAGCAGCATCTTATATGATAGAATTAAGACATTCCGAACAAGGGAATGATACCTTAATTGAATCTAAGACTCTTCAAGGATACTAGAGCAGTATCTCTAAAAATTGAATGAGACTCTTCATATTAATGAAGCAGCATCTTAAACAGCAAAATGAGATTCTCTATTTCATATCGAAGCAGCATCTTATATGATAGAATTAAGACATTTCGAACAAGGTAATGATACCTTAATTGAATCTAAGACTCTTCAAGGATACTAGAGCAGTATCTCTAAAAATTGAATGAGACTCTTCATATTGATGAAGCAGCATCCCAAACAGCAAAATTAGATTCTCTGTATCATATCGAAGCAGCATCTTATATGATAGAATTAAGACATTTCGAACAAGGGAATGATACCTTAATTGAATCTAAGCTCTTCAAGATACTAGAGCAGTATCTCTAAAAATTGAATGAGACTCTTCATATTGATGAAGCAGCATCTTAAACAGCAAAATGAGATTCTCTATTTCATATCGAAGCAGCATCTTATATGATAGAATTAAGATATTTCGAACAAGAGAATGATACCTTAATTGAATCTAAGACTCTTCAAGGATACTAGAGCAGTATCTCTAAAAATTGAATGAGACTCTTCATATTGATGAAGCAGCATCCCAAACAGCAAAATTAGATTCTCTGTATCATATCGAAGCAGCATCTTATATGATAGAATTAAGACATTTCGAACAAGGGAATGATACCTTAATTGAATCTAAGGCTCTTTAAGGATACTAGAGCAGTATCTCTAAAAATTGAATGAGACTCTTCATATTTATGATGCAACATCTCAAACATTAAAATGTGATTCTCTGTATCATATCGAAACAACATCTTATATGATAGAATTAAGATATTCCGAACAAGGGAATGATACCTTAATTTAACTAAGGCTCTTCAAGGATACTAGAGCAGTATCTCTAAAAATTGAATGAGACTCTTCATATTGATGAAGCAGCATCCCAAACAGCAAAATTAGATTCTCTGTATCATATTGTAGCAACATCTTATATGATAGAATTAAGAAATTCTGAACAAGGGAATGGTACCTTAATTGAATCTAAGACTATTCAAGGATACTAGAGCAGTATCTCTAAAATTTGAATGAGACTCTTCATATTAATGAAGCAGCATCTTAAACAGCAAAATGAGATTCTCTATTTCATATCGAAGCAGCATCTTATATGATAGAATTAATATATTTCGAACAAGAGAATGATACCTTAATTGAATCTAAGACTCTTCAAGGATACTAGAGCAGTATCTCTAAAAATTGAATGAGACTCTTCATATTGATGAAGCAGCATCCCAAACAGCAAAATTAGATTCTCTGTATCATATCGAAGCAACATCTTATATTATAGAATTAAGACATTTCGAACAAGGGAATGATACCTTAATTGAATCTAAGGCTCTTCAAGGATACTAGAGCAGTATCTCTAAAAATTGAATGAGACTCTTCATATTGATGAAGCAGCATCTCAAACAGTAAAATGAGATTCTCTGTATCATATCGAAGCAACATCTTATATGATAGAATTAAGACATTTCGAACAAGGTAATGATACCTTAATTGAATCTAAGACTCTTCAAAGACACTAGAGCAGTATCTCTAAAAATTGAATGAGATTCTTCATATTGATGATGCAGCATCTTAAACAGCAAAATCAGATTCTCTGTTTCATATCGAAGCAACATCTTATATGATAGAATTAAGACATTTCGAACAAGGTAATGATACCTTAATTGAATCTAAGGCTCTTCAAGGATACTAGAGCAGTATCTCTAAAAATTGAATGAGACTCTTCATATTGATGAAGCAGCATCCCAAACAGCAAAATTAGATTCTCTGTATCATATCGAAGCAGCATCTTATATGATAGAATTAAGATATTCCGAACAAGGGAATGATACCTTAATTGAATCTAAGACTCTTCAAGATACTAGAGCAGTATCTCTAAAAATTGAATGAGACTCTTCATATTGATGATGCAGCATCTTAAACAGCAAAATCAGATTCTCTGTTTCATATCGAAGCAGCATCTTATATGATAGAATTAAGACATTTCGAACAAGGTAATGATACCTTAATTGAATCTAAGGCTCTTCAAGGATACTAGAGCAGTATCTCTAAAAATTGAATGAGACTCTTCATATTAATGAAGCAGCATCCAAACAGCAAAATTAGATTCTCTGTATCATATCGTAGCAGCAGCATCTTATATGATAGAATTAAGACATTCCGAACAAGGGAATGATACCTTAATTGAATCTAAGACTTATCAAGGATACTAGAGCAGTATCTCTAAAATTTGAATGAGACTCTTCATATTAATGAAGCAGCATCTTAAACAGCAAAATGAGATTCTCTATTTCATATCGAAGCAGCATCTTATATGATAGAATTAATATATTTCGAACAAGAGAATGATACCTTAATTGAATCTAAGACTCTTCAAGGATACTAGAGCAGTATCTCTAAAAATTGAATGAGACTCTTCATATTGATGAAGCAGCATCCCAAACAGCAAAATTAGATTCTCTGTATCATATTGAAGAAGCATCTTATATTTAGAATTAAGACATTTCGAACAAGGGAATGATACCTTAATTGAATCTAAGGCTCTTCAAGGATACTAGAGCAGTATCTCTAAAAATTGAATGAGACTCTTCATATTAATGAAGCAGCATCTTAAACAGCAAAATGAGATTCTCTATTTCATATGGAAGCAACATCTTATATGATAGAATTAATATATTTCGAACAAGAGAATGATACCTTAATTGAATCTAAGACTCTTCAAGGATACTAGAGCAGTATCTCTAAAAATTGAATGAGACTCTTCATATTGATGAAGCAGCATCCCAAACAGCAAAATTAGATTCTCTGTATCATATCGAAGCAACATCTTATATTATAGAATTAAGACATTTCGAACAAGGAAATGATACCTTAATTGAATCTAAGACTCTTCAAGGATACTAGAGCAGTATTTCAAAAATTTGAATGAGACTCTTCATATTAATGAAGCAGCATCTTAAACAGCAAAATGAGATTCTCTGTTTCATATCGAAGCAGCATCTTATATGATAGAATTAAGATATTTCGAACAAGGGAATGATACCTTAATTGAATCTAAGACTCTTCAAGGATACTAGAGCAGTATCTCTAAAAATTGAATGAGACTCTTCATATTGATGAAGCAGCATCCCAAACAGCAAAATTAGATTCTCTGTATCATATCGAAGCAACATCTTATATTATAGAATTAAGACATTTCGAACAAGGGAATGATACCTTAATTGAATCTAAGGCTCTTCAAGGATACTAGAGCAGTATCTCTAAAAATTGAATGAGACTCTTCATATTGATGAAGCAGCATCTCAAACAGTAAAATGAGATTCTCTGTATCATATCGAAGCAACATCTAAAATGATAGAATTAAGACATTTCGAACAAGGTAATGATACCTTAATTGAATCTAAGGCTCTTCAAGGATACTAGAGCAGTATCTCTAAAAATTGAATGAGACTCTTCATATTGATGAAGCAGCATCTCAAACAGAAAAATGAGATTCTCTGTTTCATATCGAAGCAGCATCTTATATGATAGAATTAAGACATTCCGAACAAGGGAATGATACCTTAATTGAATCTAAGACTCTTCAAGGATACTAGAGCAGTATCTCTAAAAATTGAATGAGACTCTTCATATGGATGAAGCAACATCTTAAATAGCAAAATGAGATTCTCTGTTCATATCGAAGCAGCATCTTATATGATAGAATTAAGACATTCCGAACAAGGGAATGATACCTTAATTGAATCTAAGACTCTTCAAGGATACTAGAGCAGTATCTCTAAAAATTGAATGAGACTTTTCATATTGATGATGTAGCATCCCAAACAGAAAATTAGATTCTCTGTATCATATCGAAGCAGCATCTTATATGATAGAATTAAGACATTTCGAACAAGGTAATGATACCTTAATTGAATCTAAGGCTCTTCAAGGATACTAGAGCAGTATCTCTAAAAATTGAATGAGACTCTTCATATTGATGATGCAGCATCTCAAACAGCAAAATGTGATTCTCTGTATCATATCGAAGCAGCATCTTATATGATAGAATTAAGACATTCCGAACAAGGGAATGATACCTTAATTGAATCTAAGGCTCTTCAAGGATACTAGAGCAGTATCTCTAAAAATTGAATGAGACTCTTCATATTAATGATGCAGCATCTCAAACAGCAAAATGAGATTCTCTGTATCATATCGAAGCGGCATCTTATATGATAGAATTAAGATATTCCGAACAAGGTAATGATACCTTAATTGAATCTAAGGCTCTTCAAGGATACTAGAGCAGTATCTCTAAAAATTGAATGAGACTCTTCATATTGATGAAGCAGCATCCCAAACAGCAAAATTAGATTCTCTGTATCATATCGAAGCAGCATCTTATATGATAGAATTAAGACATTTCGAACAAGGGAATGATACCTTAATTGAATCTAAGACTCTTCAAGGATACTAGAGCAGTATCTCTAAAAATTGAATGAGACTCTTCATATTGATGAAGCAGCATCTTAAACAGCAAAATGAGATTCTCTATTTCATATCGAAGCAGCATCTTATATGATAGAATTAATATATTTCGAACAAGAGAATGATACCTTAATTGAATCTAAGACTCTTCAAGGATACTAGAGCAGTATCTCTAAAAATTGAATGAGACTCTTCATATTGATGAAGCAGCATCCCAAACAGCAAAATTAGATTCTCTGTATCATATCGAAGCAGCATCTTATATGATAGAATTAAGACATTTCGAACAAGGGAATGATACCTTAATTGAATCTAAGGCTCTTCAAGGATACTAGAGCAGTATCTCTAAAAATTGAATGAGACTCTTCATATTGATGATGCAGCATCTCAAACAGTAAAATGTGATTCTCTGTATCATACCGAAGCAGCATCTTATATGATAGAATTAAGATATTCCGAACAAGGGAATGATACCTTAATTGAATCTAAGGCTCTTCAAGGATACTAGAGCAGTATCTCTAAAAATTGAATGAGACTCTTCATATTGATGAAGCAGCATCCCAAACAGCAAAATTAGATTCTCTGTATCATATTGTAGCAACATCTTATATGATAGAATTAAGACATTCCGAACAAGGGAATGATACCTTAATTGAATCTAAGACTCTTCAAGGATACTAGAGCAGTATCTCTAAAAATTGAATGAGACTCTTCATATTAATGAAGCAGCATCTTAAACAGCAAAATGAGATTCTCTATTTCATATCGAAGCAGCATCTTATATGATAGAATTAAGATATTTCGAACAAGAGAATGATACCTTAATTGAATCTAAGACTCTTCAAGGATACTAGAGCAGTATCTCTAAAAATTGAATGAGACTCTTCATATTGATGAAGCAGCATCCCAAACAGCAAAATTAGATTCTCTGTATCATATCGAAGCAACATCTTATATGATAGAATTAAGACATTTCGAACAAGGGAATGATACCTTAATTGAATCTAAGGCTCTTCAAGGATACTAGAGCAGTATCTCTAAAAATTGAATGAGACTCTTCATATTAATGATGCAGCATCTCAAACAGTAAAATGAGATTCTCTGTATCATATCGAAGCAACATCTTATATGATAGAATTAAGACATTTCGAACAAGGTAATGATACCTCAATTGAATCTAAGACTCTTCAAGGATACTAGAGCAGTATCTCTAAAAATTGAATGAGATTCTTCATATTGATGATGCAGCATCATAAACAGCAAAATCAGATTCTCTGTTTCATATCGAAGCAACATCTTATATGATAGAATTAAGACATTTTGAACAAGGTAATGATACCTTAATTGAATCTAAGGCTCTTCAAGGATACTAGAGCAGTATCTCTAAAAATTGAATGAGACTCTTCATATTGATGAAGCAGCATCCCAAACAGCAAAATTAGATTCTCTGTATCATATCGAAGCAGCATCTTATATGATAGAATTAAGATATTCCGAACAAGGGAATGATACCTTAATTGAATCTAAGACTCTTCAAGGATACTAGAGCAGTATCTCTAAAAATTGAATGAGACTCTTCATATTGATGATGCAGCATCTTAAACAGCAAAATGAGATTCTCTGTTTCATATCGAAGCAGCATCTTATATGATAGAATTAAGACATTTCGAACAAGGTAATGATACCTTAATTGAATCTAAGGCTCTTCAAGGATACTAGAGCAGTATCTCTAAAAATTGAATGAGACTCTTCATATTGATGAAGCAGCATCCCAAACAGCAAAATTAGATTCTCTGTATCATATCGTAGCAGCATCTTATATGATAGAATTAAGACATTCCGAACAAGGGAATGATACCTTAATTGAATCTAAGACTCTTCAAGGATACTAGAGCAGTATCTCTAAAAATTGAATGAGACTCTTCATATTAATGAAGCAGCATCTTAAACAGCAAAATGAGATTCTCTATTTCATATCGAAGCAGCATCTTATATGATAGAATTAAGATATTTCGAACAAGGAATGATACCTTAATTGAATCTAAGACTCTTCAAGGATACTAGAGCAGTATCTCTAAAAATTGAATGAGACTCTTCATATTGATGAAGCAGCATCCCAAACAGCAAAATTAGATTCTCTGTATCATATTGAAGAAGCATCTTATATTTAGAATTAAGACATTTCGAACAAGGGAATGATACCTTAATTGAATCTAAGGCTCTTCAAGGATACTAGAGCAGTATCTCTAAAAATTGAATGAGACTCTTCATATTAATGAAGCAGCATCTTAAACAGCAAAATGAGATTCTCTGTTTCATATCGAAGCAACATCTTATATGATAGAATTAATATATTTCGAACAAGAGAATGATACCTTAATTAAATCTAAGACTCTTCAAGGATACTAGAGCAGTATCTCTAAAAATTGAATGAGACTCTTCATATTGATGAAGCAGCATCCCAAACAGCAAAATTAGATTCTCTGTATCATATCGAAGCAACATCTTATATTATAGAATTAAGACATTTCGAACAAGGGAATGATACCTTAATTGAATCTAAGACTCTTCAAGGATACTAGAGCAGTATCTCAAAAATTTGAATGAGACTCTTCATATTAATGAAGCAGCATCTTAAACAGCAAAATGAGATTCTCTATTTCATATGGAAGCAGCATCTTATATGATAGAATTAATATATTTCGAACAAGAATGATACCTTAATTGAATCTAAGACTCTTCAAGGATACTAGAGCAGTATCTCTAAAAATTGAATGAGACTCTTCATATTGATGAAGCAGCATCCCAAACAGCAAAATTAGATTCTCTGTATCATATCGAAGCAACATCTTATATTATAGAATTAAGACATTTCGAACAAGGGAATGATACCTTAATTGAATCTAAGGCTCTTCAAGGATACTAGAGCAGTATCTCTAAAAATTGAATGAGACTCTTCATATTGATGAAGCAGCATCTCAAACAGCAAAATGAGATTCTCTGTATCATATCGAAGCAGCATCTTATATGATAGAATTAAGACATTTCGAACAAGGTAATGATACCTTAATTGAATCTAAGGCTCTTCAAGGATACTAGAGCAGTATCTCTAAAAATTGAATGAGACTCTTCATATTGATGAAGCAGCATCTCAAACAGCAAAATGAGATTCTCTGTTTCATATCGAAGCAGCATCTTATATGATAGAATTAAGACATTCCGAACAAGGGAATGATACCTTAATTGAATCTAAGACTCTTCAAGGATACTAGAGCAGTATCTCTAAAAATTGAATGAGACTCTTCATATGGATGAAGCAACATCTTAAACAGCAAAATGAGATTCTCTGTTCATATCGAAGCAGCATCTTATATGATAGAATTAATATATTCCGAACAAGGGAATGATACCTTAATTGAATCTAAGACTCTTCAAGGATACTAGAGCAGTATCTCTAAAAATTGAATGAGACTCTTCATATTGATGAAGCAGCATCCCAAACGAAAAATTAGATTCTCTGTATCATATCGAAGCAGCATCTTATATGATAGAATTAAGACATTTCGAACAAGGTAATGATACCTTAATTGAATCTAAGGCTCTTCAAGGATACTAGAGCAGTATCTCTAAAAATTGAATGAGACTCTTCATATTGATGATGCAGCATCTCAAACAGTAAAATGTGATTCTCTGTATCATATCGAAGCAGCATCTTATATGATAGAATTAAGACATTCCGAACAAGGGAATGATACCTTAATTGAATCTAAGGCTCTTCAAGGATACTAGAGCAGTATCTCTAAAAATAGAATGAGACTCTTCATATTAATGATGCAGCATCTCAAACAGTAAAATGTGATTCTCTGTATCATATCGAAGCAGCATCTTATATGATAGAATTAAGATATTCCGAACAAGGTAATGATACCTTAATTGAATCTAAGGCTCTTCAAGGATACTAGAGCAGTATCTCTAAAAATTGAATGAGACTCTTCATATTGATGAAGCAGCATCCCAAACAGCAAAATTAGATTCTCTGTATCATATCGAAGCAGCATCTTATATGATAGAATTAAGACATTCCGAACAAGGGAATGATACCTTAATTGAATCTAAGACTCTTCAAGGATACTAGAGCAGTATCTCTAAAAATTGAATGAGACTCTTCATATTAATGAAGCAGCATCTTAAACAGCAAAATGAGATTCTCTGTTTCATATCGAAGCAGCATCTTATATGATAGAATTAAGATATTTCGAACAAGAGAATGATACCTTAATTGAATCTAAGACTCTTCAAGGATACTAGAGCAGTATCTCTAAAAATTGAATGAGACTCTTCATATTGATGAAGCAGCATCCCAAACAGCAAAATTAGATTCTCTGTATCATATCGAAGCAGCATCTTATATTATAGAATTAAGACATTTCGAACAAAGGAATGGTACCTTAATTGAATCTAAGACTCTTCAAGGATACTAGAGCAGTATCTCTAAAATTTGAATGAGAGTCTTCATATTGATGAAGCAGCATCTTAAACAGCAAAATGAGATTCTCTGTTTCATATCGAAGCAGCATCTTATATGATAGAATTAAGATATTTCGAACAAGGAATGATACCTTAATTGAATCTAAGGCTCTTCAAGGATACTAGAGCAGTATCTCTAAAAATAGAATGAGACTGTTCATATTGATGATGCAGTATCCCAAACAGTAAAATGTGATTCTCTGTATCATATCGAAGCAACATCTTATATGATAGAATTAAGATATTCCGAACAAGGGAATGATACCTCTATTAAATCTAAGACTCTTCAAGATACTAGAGCAGTATCTCTAAAAATTGAATGAGACTCTTCATATTGATGATGCAGCATCTTAAACAGCAAAATGAGATTCTCTGTTTCATATCGAAGCCGCATCTTATATGATAGAATTAAGACATTTCGAACAAGGTAATGATACCTTAATTGAATCTAAGGCTCTTCAAGGATACTAGAGCAGTATCTCTAAAAATTGAATGAGACTCTTCATATTGATGAAGCAGCATCCCAAACAGCAAAATTAGATTCTCTGTATCATATCGAAGCAGCATCTTATATGATAGAATTAAGACATTCCGAACAAGGGAATGATACCTTAATTGAATCTAAGACTCTTCAAGGATACTAGAGCAGTATCTCTAAAAATTGAATGAGACTCTTCATATTGATGAAGCAGCATCTTAAACAGCAAAATGAGATTCTCTATTTCATATCGAAGCAGCATCTTATATGATAGAATTAAGACATTTCGAACAAGGGAATGATACCTTAATTGAATCTAAGGCTCTTCAAGGATACTAGAGCAGTATCTCTAAAAATTGAATGAGACTCTTCATATTGATGAAGCAGCATCTCAAACAGCAAAATGAGATTCTCTGTATCATATCGAAGCAACATCTAATATGATAGAATTAAGACATTTCGAACAAGGTAATGATACCTTAATTGAATCTAAGGCTCTTCAAGGATACTAGAGCAGTATCTCTAAAAATTGAATGAGACTCTTCATATTGATGAAGCAGCATCTTAAACAGCAAAATGAGATTCTCTGTTTCATATCGAAGCAGCATCTTATATGATAGAATTAAGATATTCCGAACAAGGGAATGATACCTTAATTGAATCTAAGACTCTTCAAGGATACTAGAGCAGTATCTCTAAAAATTGAATGAGACTCTTCATATTGATGAAGCAGCATCCTAAACAGCAAAATTAGATTCTCTGTATCATATCGAAGCAGCATCTTATATGATAGAATTAAGACATTTCGAACAAGGTAATGATACCTTAATTGAATCTAAGGCTCTTCAAGGATACTAGAGCAGTATCTCTAAAAATTGAATGAGACTCTTCATATTGATGAAGCAGCATCCCAAACAGCAAAATTAGATTCTCTGTATCATATCGAAGCAGCATCTTATATGATAGAATTAAGACATTCCGAACAAGGGAATGATACCTTAATTGAATCTAAGGCTCTTCAAGGATACTAGAGCAGTATCTCTAAAAATTGAATGAGACTCTTCATATTAATGATGCAGCATCTCAAACAGTAAAATGTGATTCTCTGTATCATATCGAAGCAGCATCTTATATGATAGAATTAAGATATTCCGAACAAGGTAATGATACCTTAATTGAATCTAAGGCTCTTCAAGGATACTAGAGCAGTATCTCTAAAAATTGAATGAGACTCTTCATATTGATGAAGCAGCATCCCAAACAGCAAAATTAGATTCTCTGTATCATATCGAAGCAGCATCTTATATGATAGAATTAAGACATTCCGAACAAGGGAATGATACCTTAATTGAATCTAAGGCTCTTCAAGGATACTAGAGCAGTATCTCTAAAAATTGAATGAGACTCTTCATATTGATGAAGCAGCATCTTAAACAGCAAAATGAGATTCTCTGTTTCATATCGAAGCAGCATCTTATATGATAGAATTAAGACATTTCGAACAAGGGAATGATACCTTAATTGAATCTAAGGCTCTTCAAGGATACTAGAGCAGTATCTCTAAAAATTGAATGAGACTCTTCATATTGATGATGCAGCATCTCAAACAGCAAAATGAGATTCTCTGTATCATATCGAAGCAACATCTTATATGATAGAATTAAGACATTTCGAACAAGGGAATGATACCTTAATTGAATCTAAGGCTCTTCAAGGATACTAGAGCAGTATCTCTAAAAATTGAATGAGACTCTTCATATTAATGATGCAGCATCTCAAACAGCAAAATGAGATTCTCTGTATCATATCGAAGCAACATCTTATATGATAGAATTAAGACATTTCGAACAAGGTAATGATACCTTAATTGAATCTAAGGCTCTTCAAGGATACTAGAGCAGTATCTCTAAAAATTGAATGAGACTCTTCATATTGATGAAGCAGCATCTTAAACAGCAAAATGAGATTCTCTGTTTCATATCGAAGCAGCATCTTATATGATAGAATTAAGATATTCCGAACAAGGGAATGATACCTTAATTGAATCTAAGACTCTTCAAGGATACTAGAGCAGTATCTCTAAAAATTGAATGAGACTCTTCATATTGATGAAGCAGCATCCTAAACAGCAAAATTAGATTCTCTGTATCATATCGAAGCAGCATCTTATATGATAGAATTAAGACATTTCGAACAAGGTAATGATACCTTAATTGAATCTAAGGCTCTTCAAGGATACTAGAGCAGTATCTCTAAAAATTGAATGAGACTCTTCATATTGATGAAGCAGCATCCCAAACAGCAAAATTAGATTCTCTGTATCATATCGAAGCAGCATCTTATATGATAGAATTAAGACATTCCGAACAAGGGAATGATACCTTAATTGAATCTAAGGCTCTTCAAGGATACTAGAGCAGTATCTCTAAAAATTGAATGAGACTCTTCATATTATGATGCAGCATCTCAAACAGTAAAATGTGATTCTCTGTATCATATCGAAGCAGCATCTTATATGATAGAATTAAGATATTCCGAACAAGGTAATGATACCTTAATTGAATCTAAGGCTCTTCAAGGATACTAGAGCAGTATCTCTAAAAATTGAATGAGACTCTTCATATTGATGAAGCAGCATCCCAAACAGCAAAATTAGATTCTCTGTATCATATCGTAGCAGCATCTTATATGATAGAATTAAGACATTCCGAACAAGGGAATGATACCTTAATTGAATCTAAGGCTCTTCAAGGATACTAGAGCAGTATCTCTAAAAATTGAATGAGACTCTTCATATTGATGAAGCAGCATCTTAAACAGCAAAATGAGATTCTCTGTTTCATATCGAAGCAGCATCTTATATGATAGAATTAAGACATTTCGAACAAGGGAATGATACCTTAATTGAATCTAAGGCTCTTCAAGGATACTAGAGCAGTATCTCTAAAAATTGAATGAGACTCTTCATATTAATGATGCAGCATCTCAAACAGTAAAATGAGATTCTCTGTATCATATCGAAGCAACATCTTATATGATAGAATTAAGACATTTCGAACAAGGTAATGATACCTTAATTGAATCTAAGGCTCTTCAAGGATACTAGAGCAGTATCTCTAAAAATTGAATGAGACTCTTCATATTGATGAAGCAGCATCTTAAATAGCAAAATGAGATTCTCTGTTTCATATCGAAGCAGCATCTTATATGATAGAATTAAGATATTCCGAACAAGGGAATGATACCTTAATTGAATCTAAGACTCTTCAAGGATACTAGAGCAGTATCTCTAAAAATTGAATGAGACTCTTCATATTGATGAAGTAGCATCCGAAACGCAAAATTAGATTCTCTGTATCATATCGAAGCAACGTCTTGTATTATAGAATTAAGACATTTCGAACAAGGTAATGATACCTTAATTGAATCTAAGGCTCTTCAAGGATACTAGAGCAGTGTCTCTAAAAATTGAATGAGACTCTTCATATTGATGAAGCAGCATCCCAAATAGAAAAATTAGATTCTCTGTATCATATCGTAGCAGCATCTTATATGATAGAATTAAGACATTCCGAACAAGGGAATGATACCTTAATTGAATCTAAGGCTCTTCAAGGATACTAGTGCAGTATCTCTAAAAATTGAATGAGACTCTTCATATTAATGATGCAGCATCTCAAACAGTAAAATGTGATTCTCTGTATCATATCGAAGCAGCATCTTATATGATAGAATTAAGATATTCCGAACAAGGTAATGATACCTTAATTGAATCTAAGGCTCTTCAAGGATACTAGAGCAGTATCTCTAAAAATTGAATGAGACTCTTCATATTGATGAAGCAGCATCCCAAACAGCAAAATTAGATTCTCTGTATCATATCGTAGCAGCATCTTATATGATAGAATTAAGACATTCCGAACAAGGGAATGATACCTTAATTGAATCTAAGGCTCTTCAAGGATACTAGAGCAGTATCTCTAAAAATTGAATGAGACTCTTCATATTGATGAAGCAGCATCTTAAATAGCAAAATGAGATTCTCTATTTCATATCGAAGCATCATCTTATATGATAGATTAAGACATTTCGAACAAGGGAATGATACCTTAATTGAATCTAAGGCTCTTCAAGGATACTAGAGCAGTATCTCTAAAAATTGAATGAGACTCTTCATATTAATGATGCAGCATCTCAAACAGTAAAATGAGATTCTCTGTATCATATCGAAGCAACATCTTATATGATAGAATTAAGACATTTCGACAAGGTAATGATACCTTAATTGAATCTAAGGCTCTTTAAGGATACTAGAGCAGTATCTCTAAAAATTGAATGAGACTCTTCATATTGATGAAGCACATCTTAAATAGCAAAATGAGATTCTCTGTTTCATATCGAAGCAACATCTTATATGATAGAATTAATATATTCCGAACAAGGGAATAATACCTTAATTGAATCTAAGACTCTTCAAGGATACTAGAGCAGTATCTCTAAAAATTGAATGAGACTCTTCATATTGATGAAGTAGCATCCGAAACGCAAAATTAGATTCTCTGTATCATATCGAAGCAGCGTCTTGTATTATAGAATTAAGACATTTCGAACAAGGTAATGATACCTTAATTGAATCTAAGGCTCTTCAAGGATACTAGAGCAGTGTCTGTAAAAATTGAATGAGACTCTTCATATTGATGAAGCAGCATCCCAAATAGAAAAATTAGATTCTCTGTATCATATCGTAGCAGCATCTTATATGATAGAATTAAGACATTCCGAACAAGGGAATGATACCTTAATTGAATCTAAGGCTCTTCAAGGATACTAGAGCAGTATCTCTAAAAATAGAATGAGACTCTTCATATTAATGATGCAGCATCTCAAACAGTAAAATGTGATTCTCTGTATCATATCGAAGCAGCATCTTATATGATAGAATTAAGATATTCCGAACAAGGTAATGATACCTTAATTGAATCTAAGGCTCTTCAAGGATACTAGAGCAGTATCTCTAAAAATTGAATGAGACTCTTCATATTGATGAAGCAGCATCCCAAACAGCAAAATTAGATTCTCTGTATCATATCGTAGCAGCATCTAATATGATAGAATTAAGACATTCCGAACAAGGGAATGATACCTTAATTGAATCTAAGACTCTTCAAGGATACTAGAGCAGTATCTCTAAAAATTGAATGAGACTCATCATATTAATGAAGCAGCATCTTAAACAGCAAAATGAGATTCTCTATTTCATATCGAAGCAGCATCTTATATTATAGAATTAAGACATTTCGAACAAAGGAATGATACCTTAATTGAATGAGACTCTTCATATTGATGAAGCAGCATCCCAAACAGCAAAATTAGATTCTCTGTATCATATCGAAGCAGCATCTTATATTATAGAATTAAGACATTTCGAACAAGGGAATGATACCTTAATTGAATATAAGCCTCTTCAAGAATACTAGAGCAGTATCTCTAAAAATTGAATGAGACTCTTCATATTGATGAAGCAGCATCTTAAACAGCAAAATGAGATTCACTATTTCATATCAAAGCAGCATCTTATCTGATAGAATTAATATATTTCGAACAAGAGGAATGATACCTTAATTGAATTTAAGACTCTTCAAGGATACTAGAGCAGTATCTCTAAAAATTGGATGAGACTCTTCATATTGATGAAGCAGCATCCCAAATAGCAAAATTAGATTCTCTGTATCATATCGAAGCAGCATCTTATATTATAGAATTAAGACATTTCGAACAAGGGAATGATACCTTAATTGAATCTAAGGCTCTTTAAGGATACTAGAGCAGTATCTCTAAAAATTGAATGAGACTCTTCATATTTATGATGCAACATCTCAAACATTAAAATGTGATTCTCTGTATCATATCGAAACAACATCTTATATGATAGAATTAAGATATTCCGAACAAGGGAATGATACCTTAATTTAACTAAGGCTCTTCAAGGATACTAGAGCAGTATCTCTAAAAATTGAATGAGACTCTTCATATTGATGAAGCAGCATCCGAAACACCAAAATTAGATTCTCTGTATCATATCGTAGCAGCATCTTATATGATAGAATTAAGACATTCCGAACAAGGGAATGATACCTTAATTGAATCTAAGACTCTTCAAGGATACTAGAGCAGTATCTCTAAAAATTGAATGAGACTCTTCATATTAATGAAGCAGCATCTCAAACAGCAAAATGAGATTCTCTGTATCATATCGAAGCAGCATCTTATATGATAGAATTAAGATATTCCGAACAAGGTAATGATACCTTAATTGAATCTAAGGCTCTTCAAGGATACTAGAGCAGTATCTCTAAAAATTGAATGAGACTCTTCATATTGATGAAGCAGCATCCCAAACAGCAAAATTAGATTCTCTGTATCATATCGAAGCAGCATCTTATATGATAGAATTAAGACATTTCGAACAAGGGAATGATACCTTAATTGAATCTAAGGCTCTTCAAGGATACTAGAGCAGTATCTCTAAAAATTGAATGAGACTCTTCATATTGATGAAGCAGCATCTTAAACAGCAAAATGAGATTCTCTGTTTCATATCGAAGCAGCATCTTATATGATAGAATTAAGACATTTCGAACAAGGGAATGATACCTTAATTGAATCTAAGGCTCTTCAAGGATACTAGAGCAGTATCTCTAAAAATTGAATGAGACTCTTCATATTGATGATGCAGCATCTCAAACAGCAAAATGAGATTCTCTGTATCATATCGAAGCAGCATCTTATATGATAGAATTAAGACATTCCGAACAAGGGAATGATACCTTAATTGAATCTAAGGCTCTTCAAGGATACTAGAGCAGTATCTCTAAAAATTGAATGAGACTCTTCATATTGATGAAGCAGCATCCCAAACAGCAAAATTAGATTCTCTGTATCATATCGAAGCAGCATCTTATATGATAGAATTAAGACATTCCGAACAAGGGAATGATACCTTAATTGAATCTAAGACTTTCAAGGATACTAGAGCAGTATCTCTAAAAATTGAATGAGACTCTTCATATTGATGATGCAGCATCTCAAACAGCAAAATGAGATTCTCTGTATCATATCGAAGCAGCATCTTATATGATAGAATTAAGATATTCCGAACAAGGTAATGATACCTTAATTGAATCTAAGGCTCTTCAAGGATACTAGAGCAGTATCTCTAAAAATTGAATGAGACTCTTCATATTGATGAAGCAGCATCCCAAACAGCAAAATTAGATTCTCTGTATCATATCGAAGCAGCATCTTATATGATAGAATTAAGACATTCCGAACAAGGGAATGATACCTTAATTGAATCTAAGGCTCTTCAAGGATACTAGAGCAGTATCTCTAAAAATTGAATGAGACTCTTCATATTGATGAAGCAGCATCTTAAACAGCAAAATGAGATTCTCTGTTTCATATCGAAGCAGCATCTTATATGATAGAATTAAGATATTTCGAACAAGGAATGATACCTTAATTGAATCTAAGACTCTTCAAGGATACTAGAGCAGTATCTCTAAAAATTGAATGAGACTCTTCATATTGATGAAGCAGCATCCCAAACAGCAAAATTAGATTCTCTGTATCATATCGAAGCAGCATCTTATATTATAGAATTAAGACATTTCGAACAAGGGAATGATACCTTAATTGAATCTAAGGCTCTTCAAGGATACTAGAGCAGTATCTCTAAAAATTGAATGAGACTCTTCATATTGATGATGCAGCATCTCAAACAGCAAAATGAGATTCTCTGTATCATATCGAAGCAGCATCTTATATGATAGAATTAAGATATTCCGAACAAGGGAATGATACCTTAATTGAACTAAGGCTCTTCAAGGATACTAGAGCAGTATCTCTAAAAATTGAATGAGACTCTTCATATTGATGAAGCAGCATCCCAAACAGCAAAATTAGATTCTCTGTATCATATCGAAGCAGCATCTTATATGATAGAATTAAGACATTCCGAACAAGGGAATGATACCTTAATTGAATCTAAGGCTCTTCAAGGATACTAGAGCAGTATCTCTAAAAATAGAATGAGACTCTTCATATTAATGATGCAGCATCTCAAACAGTAAAATGTGATTCTCTGTATCATATCGAAGCAGCATCTTATATGATAGAATTAAGATATTCCGAACAAGGTAATGATACCTTAATTGAATCTAAGGCTCTTCAAGGATACTAGAGCAGTATCTCTAAAAATTGAATGAGACTCTTCATATTGATGAAGCAGCATCCCAAACAGCAAAATTAGATTCTCTGTATCATATCGAAGCAGCATCTTATATGATAGAATTAAGACATTCCGAACAAGGGAATGATACCTTAATTGAATCTAAGGCTCTTCAAGGATACTAGAGCAGTATCTCTAAAAATTGAATGAGACTCTTCATATTGATGAAGCAGCATCTTAAACAGCAAAATGAGATTCTCTATTTCATATCGAAGCATCATCTTATATGATAGAATTAAGACATTTCGAACAAGGGAATGATACCTTAATTGAATCTAAGGCTCTTCAAGGATACTAGAGCAGTATCTCTAAAAATTGAATGAGACTCTTCATATTAATGATGCAGCATCTCAAACAGTAAAATGAGATTCTCTGTATCATATCGAAGCAACATCTTATATGATAGAATTAAGACATTTCGAACAAGGGAATGATACCTTAATTGAATCTAAGGCTCTTCAAGGATACTAGAGCAGTATCTCTAAAAATTGAATGAGACTCTTCATATTAATGATGCAGCATCTCAAACAGTAAAATGAGATTCTCTGTATCATATCGAAGCAACATCTTATATGATAGAATTAAGACATTTCGAACAAGGTAATGATACCTTAATTGAATCTAAGGCTCTTCAAGGATACTAGAGCAGTATCTCTAAAAATTGAATGAGACTCTTCATATTGATGAAGCA
This sequence comes from Lathyrus oleraceus, assembly GCF_024323335.1. Taxonomy (NCBI): domain Eukaryota; kingdom Viridiplantae; phylum Streptophyta; class Magnoliopsida; order Fabales; family Fabaceae; genus Lathyrus; species Lathyrus oleraceus. The sequence continues at coordinate 24,579 of NW_026112504.1, forward strand.
GCATCTTAAACAGCAAAATGAGATTCTCTGTTTCATATCGAAGCAGCATCTTATATGATAGAATTAAGATATTCCGAACAAGGGAATGATACCTTAATTGAATCTAAGACTCTTCAAGGATACTAGAGCAGTATCTCTAAAAATTGAATGAGACTCTTCATATTGATGAAGCAGCATCCGAAACACCAAAATTAGATTCTCTGTATCATATCGAAGCAGCATCTTATATGATAGAATTAAGACATTTCGAACAAGGTAATGATACCTTAATTGAATCTAAGGCTCTTCAAGGATACTAGAGCAGTATCTCTAAAAATTGAATGAGACTCTTCATATTGATGAAGCAGCATCCCAAACAGAAAAATTAGATTCTCTGTATCATATCGAAGCAGCATCTTATATGATAGAATTAAGACATTCCGAACAAGGGAATGATACCTTAATTGAATCTAAGGCTCTTCAAGGATACTAGAGCAGTATCTCTAAAAATAGAATGAGACTCTTCATATTAATGATGCAGCATCTCAAACAGTAAAATGTGATTCTCTGTATCATATCGAAGCAGCATCTTATATGATAGAATTAAGATATTCCGAACAAGGTAATGATACCTTAATTGAATCTAAGGCTCTTCAAGGATACTAGAGCAGTATCTCTAAAAATTGAATGAGACTCTTCATATTGATGAAGCAGCATCCCAAACAGCAAAATTAGATTCTCTGTATCATATCGTAGCAGCATCTTATATGATAGAATTAAGACATTCCGAACAAGGGAATGATACCTTAATTGAATCTAAGGCTCTTCAAGGATACTAGAACAGTATCTCTAAAAATTGAATGAGACTCTTCATATTGATGAAGCAGCATCTTAAATAGCAAAATGAGATTCTCTATTTCATATCGAAGCATCATCTTATATGATAGAATTAAGACATTTCGAACAAGGGAATGATACCTTAATTGAATCTAAGGCTCTTCAAGGATACTAGAGCAGTATCTCTAAAAATTGAATGAGACTCTTCATATTAATGATGCAGCATCTCAAACAGTAAAATGAGATTCTCTGTATCATATCGAAGCAACATCTTATATGATAGAATTAAGACATTTCGAACAAGGTAATGATACCTTAATTGAATCTAAGGCTCTTCAAGGATACTAGAGCAGTATCTCTAAAAATGAATGAGACTCTTCATATTGATGAAGCAACATCTTAAATAGCAAAATGAGATTCTCTGTTTCATATCGAAGCAGCATCTTATATGATAGAATTAATATATTACGAACAAGGGAATAATACCTTAATTGAATCTAAGACACTTCAAGGATACTAGAGCAGTATCTCTAAAAATTGAATGAGACTCTTCATATTGATGAAGTAGCATCCGAAACGCAAAATTAGATTCTCTGTATCATATCGAAGCAACGTCTTGTATTATAGAATTAAGACATTTCGAACAAGGTAATGATACCTTAATTGAATCTAAGGCTCTTCAAGGATACTAGAGCAGTATCTCTAAAAATTGAATGAGACTCTTCATATTGATGAAGCAGCATCCCAAACAGCAAAATTAGATTCTCTGTATCATATCGAAGCAGCATCTTATATGATAGAATTAAGACATTCCGAACAAGGGAATGATACCTTAATTGAATCTAAGGCTCTTCAAGGATACTAGAGCAGTATCTCTAAAAATAGAATGAGACTCTTCATATTAATGATGCAGCATCTCAAACAGTAAAATGTGATTCTCTGTATCATATCGAAGCAGCATCTTATATGATAGAATTAAGATATTCCGAACAAGGTAATGATACCTTAATTGAATCTAAGGCTCTTCAAGGATACTAGAGCAGTATCTCTAAAAATTGAATGAGACTCTTCATATTGATGAAGCAGCATCCCAAACAGCAAAATTAGATTCTCTGTATCATATCGAAGCAGCATCTTATATGATAGAATTAAGACATTCCGAACAAGGGAATGATACCTTAATTGAATCTAAGGCTCTTCAAGGATACTAGAGCAGTATCTCTAAAAATTGAATGAGACTCTTCATATTGATGAAGCAGCATCTTAAACAGCAAAATGAGATTCTCTATTTCATATCGAAGCAGCATCTTATATGATAGAATTAAGACATTTCGAACAAGGGAATGATACCTTAATTGAATCTAAGGCTCTTCAAGGATACTAGAGCAGTATCTCTAAAAATTGAATGAGACTCTTCATATTGATGATGCAGCATCTCAAACAGCAAAATGAGATTCTCTGTATCATATCGAAGCAACATCTTATATGATAGAATTAAGACATTTCGAACAAGGTAATGATACCTTAATTGAATCTAAGGCTCTTCAAGGATACTAGAGCAGTATCTCTAAAAATTGAATGAGACTCTTCATATTGATGAAGCACATCTTAAACAGCAAAATGAGATTCTCTGTTTCATATCGAAGCAACATCTTATATGATAGAATTAATATATTCCGAACAAGGGAATGATACCTTAATTGAATCTAAGACTCTTCAAGGATACTAGAGCAGTATCTCTAAAAATTGAATGAGACTCTTCATATTGATGAAGTAGCATCCGAAACGCAAAATTAGATTCTCTGTATCATATCGAAGCAGCGTCTTATATTATAGAATTAAGACATTTCGAACAAGGTAATGATACCTTAATTGAATCTAAGGCTCTTCAAGGATACTAGAGCAGTGTCTGTAAAAAGTGAATGAGACTCTTCATATTGATGAAGCAGCATCCCAAACAGCAAAATTAGATTCTCTGTATCATATCGTAGCAGCATCTTATATGTCAGAATTAAGACATTCCGAACAAGGGAATGATACCTTAATTGAATCTAAGGCTCTTCAAGGATACTAGTGCAGTATCTCTAAAAATAGAATGAGACTCTTCATATTAATGATGCAGCATCTCAAACAGTAAAATGTGATTCTCTGTATCATATCGAAGCAGCATCTTATATGATAGAATTAAGATATTCCGAACAAGGTAATGATACCTTAATGAATCTAAGGCTCTTCAAGGATACTAGAGCAGTATCTCTAAAAATTGAATGAGACTCTTCATATTGATGAAGCAGCATCCCAAACAGCAAAATTAGATTCTCTGTATCATATCGTAGCAGCATCTTATATGATAGAATTAAGACATTCCGAACAAGGGAATGATACCTTAATTGAATCTAAGACTCTTCAAGGATACTAGAGCAGTATCTCTAAAAATTGAATGAGACTCATCATATTAATGAAGCAGCATCTTAAACAGCAAAATGAGATTCTCTATTTCATATCGAAGCAGCATCTTATATTATAGAATTAAGACATTTCGAACAAAGGAATGATACCTTAATTGAATGAGACTCTTCATATTGATGAAGCAGCATCCCAAACAGCAAAATTAGATTCTCTGTATCATATCGAAGCAGCATCTTATATTATAGAATTAAGACATTTCGAACAAGGGAATGATACCTTAATTGAATCTAAGCCTCTTCAAGGATACTAGAGCAGTATCTCTAAAAATTGAATGAGACTCTTCATATTGATGAAGCAGCATCTTAAACAGCAAAATGAGATTCTCTGTTTCATATCGAAGCAGCATCTTATATGATAGAATTAAGATATTTCGAACAAGAGAATGATACCTTAATTGAATCTAAGACTCTTCAAGGATACTAGAGCAGTATCTCTAAAAATTGAATGAGACTCTTCATATTGATGAAGCAGCATCCCAAACAGCAAAATTAGATTCTCTGTATCATATCGAAGCAGCATCTTATATTATAGAATTAAGACATTTCGAACAAGGGAATGATACCTTAATTGAATCTAAGGCTCTTCAAGGATACTAGAGCAGTATCTCTAAAAATTGAATGAGACTCTTCATATTTATGATGCAGCATCTCAAACATTAAAATGTGATTCTCTGTATCATATCGAAACAACATCTTATATGATAGAATTAAGATATTCCGAACAAGGGAATGATACCTTAATTTAACTAAGGCTCTTCAAGGATATTAGAGCAGTATCTCTAAAAATTGAATGAGACTCTTCATATTAATGAAGCAGCATCCGAAACACCAAAATTAGATTCTCTGTATCACATTGTAGCAGCATCTTATATGATAGAATTAAGACATTCCGAACAAGGGAATGATACCTTAATTGAATCTAAGACTTTCAAGGATACTAGAGCAGTATCTCTAAAATTGAATGAGACTCTTCATATTATGAAGCAGCATCTTAAACAGCAAAATGAGATTCTCTGTTTCATATCGAAGCAGCATCTTATATGATAGAATTAAGATATTTCGAACAAGAGAATGATACCTTAATTGAATCTAAGACTCTTCAAGGATACTAGAGCAGTATCTCTAAAAATTGAATGAGACTCTTCATATTGATGAAGCAGCATCCCAAACAGCAAAATTAGATTCTCTGTATCATATCGAAGCAGCATCTTATATTAGAATTAAGACATTTCGAACAAGGGAATGATACCTTAATTGAATCTAAGGCTCTTCAAGGATACTAGAGCAGTATCTCTAAAAATTGAATGAGACTCTTCATATTAATGATGCAGCATCTCAAACATTAAAATGAGATTCTCTGTATCATATCGAAGCAACATCTTATATGATAGAATTAAGACATTCCGAACAAGGAAATGATACCTTAATTGAATCTAAGACTCTTCAAGATACTAGAGCAGTATCTCTAAAAATTGAATGAGACTCTTCATATTGATGATGCAGCATCTTAAACAGCAAAATCAGATTCTCTGTTTCATATCGAAGCAGCATCTTATATGATAGAATTAAGACATTTCGAACAAGGAATGATACCTTAATTGAATCTAAGGCTCTTCAAGGATACTAGAGCAGTATCTCTAAAAATTGAATGAGACTCTTCATATTGATGAAGCAGCATCCCAAACAGCAAAATTAGATTCTCTGTATCATATCGAAGCAGCATCTTATATGATAGAATTAAGACATTTCGAACAAGGGAATGATACCTTAATTGAATCTAAGGCTCTTCAAGGATACTAGAGCAGTATCTCTAAAAATTGAATGAGACTCTTCATATTAATGATGCAGCATCTCAAACAGCAAAATGAGATTCTCTGTATCATATCGAAGCAGCATCTTATATGATAGAATTAAGACATTTCGAACAAGGTAATGATACCTTAATTGAATCTAAGGCTCTTCAAGGATACTAGAGCAGTATCTCTAAAAATTGAATGAGACTCTTCATATTGATGAAGCAGCATCTTAAACAGCAAAATGAGATTCTCTGTTTCATATCGAAGCAGCATCTTATATGATAGAATTAAGACATTCCGAACAAGGGAATGATACCTTAATTGAATCTAAGACTCTTCAAGGATACTAGAGCAGTATCTCTAAAAATTGAATGAGACTCTTCATATTGATGAAGCAGCATCCCAAACAGCAAAATTAGATTCTCTGTATCATATCGAAGCAGCATCTTATATGATAGAATTAAGACATTCCGAACAAGGGAATGATACCTTAATTGAATCTAAGGCTCTTCAAGGATACTAGAGCAGTATCTCTAAAAATTGAATGAGACTCTTCATATTGATGATGCAGCATCTCAAACAGCAAAATGTGATTCTCTGTATCATATCGAAGCAGCATCTTATATGATAGAATTAAGATATTCCGAACAAGGTAATGATACCTTAATTGAATCTAAGGCTCTTCAAGGATACTAGAGCAGTATCTCTAAAAATTGAATGAGACTCTTCATATTGATGAAGCAGCATCCCAAACAGCAAAATTAGATTCTCTGTATCATATCGAAGCAGCATCTTATATGATAGAATTAAGACATTCCGAACAAGGGAATGATACCTTAATTGAATCTAAGACTCTTCAAGGATACTAGAGCAGTATCTCTAAAAATTGAATGAGACTCTTCATATTAATGAAGCAGCATCTTAAACAGCAAAATGAGATTCTCTGTTTCATATCGAAGCAGCATCTTATATTATAGAATTAAGACATTTCGAACAAAGGAATGATACCTTAATTGAATGAGACTCTTCATATTGATGAAGCAGCATCCCAAACAGCAAAATTAGATTCTCTGTATCATATCGAAGCAGCATCTTATATGATAGAATTAAGACATTTCGAACAAGGGAATGATACCTTAATTGAATCTAAGACTCTTCAAGGATACTAGAGCAGTATCTCTAAAAATTGAATGAGACTCTTCATATTGATGAAGCAGCATCTTAAACAGCAAAATGAGATTCTCTGTTTCATATCGAAGCAGCATCTTATATGATAGAATTAAGACATTTCGAACAAGGGAATGATACCTTAATTGAATCTAAGACTCTTCAAGGATACTAGAGCAGTATCTCTAAAAATTGAATGAGACTCTTCATATTGATGAAGCAGCATCCCAAACAGCAAAATTAGATTCTCTGTATCATATCGAAGCAGCATCTTATATGATAGAATTAAGACATTTCGAACAAGGGAATGATACCTTAATTGAATCTAAGGCTCTTCAAGGATACTAGAGCAGTATCTCTAAAAATTGAATGAGACTCTTCATATTGATGATGCAGCATCTCAAACAGCAAAATGAGATTCTCTGTATCATATCGAAGCAGCATCTTATATGATAGAATTAAGACATTCCGAACAAGGGAATGATACCTTAATTGAATCTAAGGCTCTTCAAGGATACTAGAGCAGTATCTCTAAAAATTGAATGAGACTCTTCATATTGATGAAGCAGCATCCCAAACAGCAAAATTAGATTCTCTGTATCATATCGAAGCAGCATCTTATATGATAGAATTAAGACATTCCGAACAAGGGAATGATACCTTAATTGAATCTAAGACTCTTCAAGGATACTAGAGCAGTATCTCTAAAAATTGAATGAGACTCTTCATATTGATGAAGCAGCATCTTAAACAGCAAAATGAGATTCTCTGTTTCATATCGAAGCAGCATCTTATATGATAGAATTAAGACATTCCGAACAAGGGAATGATACCTTAATTGAATCTAAGACTCTTCAAGGATACTAGAGCAGTATCTCTAAAAATTGAATGAGACTCTTCATATTGATGAAGCAGCATCCCAAACAGCAAAATTAGATTCTCTGTATCATATCGAAGCAGCATCTTATATGATAGAATTAAGACATTTCGAACAAGGGAATGATACCTTAATTGAATCTAAGGCTCTTCAAGGATACTAGAGCAGTATCTCTAAAAATTGAATGAGACTCTTCATATTAATGATGCAGCATCTCAAACAGCAAAATGAGATTCTCTGTATCATATCGAAGCAGCATCTTATATGATAGAATTAAGACATTCCGAACAAGGAAATGATACCTTAATTGAATCTAAGACTCTTCAAGGATACTAGAGCAGTATCTCTAAAAATTGAATGAGACTCTTCATATTGATGATGCAGCATCTTAAACAGCAAAATCAGATTCTCTGTTTCATATCGAAGCAGCATCTTATATGATAGAATTAAGACATTTCGAACAAGGAATGATACCTTAATTGAATCTAAGGCTCTTCAAGGATACTAGAGCAGTATCTCTAAAAATTGAATGAGACTCTTCATATTGATGAAGCAGCATCCCAAACAGCAAAATTAGATTCTCTGTATCATATCGAAGCAGCATCTTATATGATAGAATTAAGACATTTCGAACAAGGGAATGATACCTTAATTGAATCTAAGGCTCTTCAAGGATACTAGAGCAGTATCTCTAAAAATTGAATGAGACTCTTCATATTAATGATGCAGCATCTCAAACAGCAAAATGAGATTCTCTGTATCATATCGAAGCAGCATCTTATATGATAGAATTAAGACATTCCGAACAAGGAATGATACCTTAATTGAATCTAAGACTCTTCAAAGATACTAGAGCAGTATCTCTAAAAATTGAATGAGACTCTTCATATTGATGAAGCAGCATCTTAAACAGCAAAATCAGATTCTCTGTTTCATATCGAAGCAGCATCTTATATGATAGAATTAAGACATTTCGAACAAGGAATGATACCTTAATTGAATCTAAGGCTCTTCAAGGATACTAGAGCAGTATCTCTAAAAATTGAATGAGACTCTTCATATTGATGAAGCAGCATCCCAAACAGCAAAATTAGATTCTCTGTATCATATCGAAGCAGCATCTTATATGATAGAATTAAGACATTTCGAACAAGGGAATGATACCTTAATTGAATCTAAGACTCTTCAAGGATACTAGAGCAGTATCTCTAAAAATTGAATGAGACTCTTCATATTAATGAAGCAGCATCTTAAACAGCAAAATGAGATTCTCTGTTTCATATCGAAGCAGCATCTTATATGATAGAATTAAGACATTTCGAACAAGGAATGATACCTTAATTGAATCTAAGACTCTTCAAGGATACTAGAGCAGTATCTCTAAAAATTGAATGAGACTCTTCATATTGATGAAGCAGCATCCCAAACAGCAAAATTAGATTCTCTGTATCATATCGAAGCAGCATCTTATATGATAGAATTAAGACATTTCGAACAAGGGAATGATACCTTAATTGAATCTAAGGCTCTTCAAGGATACTAGAGCAGTATCTCTAAAAATTGAATGAGACTCTTCATATTAATGATGCAGCATCTCAAACAGCAAAATGAGATTCTCTGTATCATATCGAAGCAGCATCTTATATGATAGAATTAAGACATTCCGAACAAGGGAATGATACCTTAATTGAATCTAAGACTCTTCAAGATACTAGAGCAGTATCTCTAAAAATTGAATGAGACTCTTCATATTGATGATGCAGCATCTTAAACAGCAAAATCAGATTCTCTGTTTCATATCGAAGCAGCATCTTATATGATAGAATTAAGACATTTCGAACAAGGTAATGATACCTTAATTGAATCTAAGGCTCTTCAAGGATACTAGAGCAGTATCTCTAAAAATTGAATGAGACTCTTCATATTGATGAAGCAGCATCCAAACAGCAAAATTAGATTCTCTGTATCATATCGAAGCAGCATCTTATATGATAGAATTAAGACATTCCGAACAAGGGAATGATACCTTAATTGAATCTAAGACTTTCAAGGATACTAGAGCAGTATCTCTAAAATTGAATGAGACTCTTCATATTGATGAAGCAGCATCTTAAACAGCAAAATGAGATTCTCTGTTTCATATCGAAGCAGCATCTTATATGATAGAATTAAGACATTTCGAACAAGGAATGATACCTTAATTGAATCTAAGACTCTTCAAGGATACTAGAGCAGTATCTCTAAAAATTGAATGAGACTCTTCATATTGATGAAGCAGCATCCCAAACAGCAAAATTAGATTCTCTGTATCATATCGAAGCAGCATCTTATATGATAGAATTAAGACATTTCGAACAAGGGAATGATACCTTAATTGAATCTAAGGCTCTTCAAGGATACTAGAGCAGTATCTCTAAAAATTGAATGAGACTCTTCATATTAATGATGCAGCATCTCAAACAGCAAAATGAGATTCTCTGTATCATATCGAAGCAGCATCTTATATGATAGAATTAAGACATTCCGAACAAGGAAATGATACCTTAATTGAATCTAAGACTCTTCAAAGATACTAGAGCAGTATCTCTAAAAATTGAATGAGACTCTTCATATTGATGATGCAGCATCTTAAACAGCAAAATCAGATTCTCTGTTTCATATCGAAGCAGCATCTTATATGATAGAATTAAGACATTTCGAACAAGGGAATGATACCTTAATTGAATCTAAGGCTCTTCAAGGATACTAGAGCAGTATCTCTAAAAATTGAATGAGACTCTTCATATTGATGAAGCAGCATCCAAACAGCAAAATTAGATTCTCTGTATCATATCGAAGCAGCATCTTATATGATAGAATTAAGACATTCCGAACAAGGGAATGATACCTTAATTGAATCTAAGACTCTTCAAGGATACTAGAGCAGTATCTCTAAAAATTGAATGAGACTCTTCATATTGATGAAGCAGCATCCCAAACAGCAAAATTAGATTCTCTGTATCATATCGTAGCAGCATCTTATATGATAGAATTAAGACATTTCGAACAAGGGAATGATACCTTAATTGAATCTAAGGCTCTTCAAGGATACTAGAGCAGTATCTCTAAAAATTGAATGAGACTCTTCATATTGATGATGCAGCATCTCAAACAGCAAAATGTGATTCTCTGTATCATATCGAAGCAGCATCTTATATGATAGAATTAAGACATTCCGAACAAGGGAATGATACCTTAATTGAATCTAAGACTCTTCAAAGACACTAGAGCAGTATCTCTAAAAATTGAATGAGACTCTTCATATTGATGATGCAGCATCTTAAACAGCAAAATCAGATTCTCTGTTTCATATCGAAGCAGCATCTTATATGATAGAATTAAGACATTTCGAACAAGGTAATGATACCTTAATTGAATCTAAGGCTCTTCAAGGATACTAGAGCAGTATCTCTAAAAATTGAATGAGACTCTTCATATTAATGAAGCAGCATCCCAAACAGCAAAATTAGATTCTCTGTATCATATCGTAGCAGCATCTTATATGATAGAATTAAGACATTCCGAACAAGGGAATGATACCTTAATTGAATCTAAGACTCTTCAAGGATACTAGAGCAGTATCTCTAAAAATTGAATGAGACTCTTCATATTAATGAAGCAGCATCTTAAACAGCAAAATGAGATACTCTGTTTCATATCGAAGCAGCATCTTATATGATAGAATTAAGACATTTCGAACAAGAGAATGATACCTTAATTGAATCTAAGACTCTTCAAGGATACTAGAGCAGTATCTCTAAAAATTGAATGAGACTCTTCATATTGATGAAGCAGCATCCCAAACAGCAAAATTAGATTCTCTGTATCATATCGAAGCAGCATCTTATATGATAGAATTAAGACATTTCGAACAAGGGAATGATACCTTAATTGAATCTAAGGCTCTTCAAGGATACTAGAGCAGTATCTCTAAAAATTGAATGAGACTCTTCATATTAATGATGCAGCATCTCAAACAGTAAAATGAGATTCTCTGTATCATATCGAAGCAGCATCTTATATGATAGAATTAAGACATTCCGAACAAGGAAATGATACCTTAATTGAATCTAAGACTCTTCAAAGATACTAGAGCAGTATCTCTAAAAATTGAATGAGACTCTTCATATTGATGATGCAGCATCTTAAACAGCAAAATCAGATTCTCTGTTTCATATCGAAGCAGCATCTTATATGATAGAATTAAGACATTTCGAACAAGGGAATGATACCTTAATTGAATCTAAGGCTCTTCAAGGATACTAGAGCAGTATCTCTAAAAATTGAATGAGACTCTTCATATTAATGATGCAGCATCTCAAACAGCAAAATGAGATTCTCTGTATCATATCGAAGCAGCATCTTATATGATAGAATTAAGACATTTCGAACAAGGAATGATACCTTAATTGAATCTAAGACTCTTCAAGGATACTAGAGCAGTATCTCTAAAAATTGAATGAGACTCTTCATATTGATGAAGCAGCATCCCAAACAGCAAAATTAGATTCTCTGTATCATATCGAAGCAGCATCTTATATGATAGAATTAAGACATTTCGAACAAGGGAATGATACCTTAATTGAATCTAAGGCTCTTCAGGATACTAGAGCAGTATCTCTAAAAATTGAATGAGACTCTTCATATTGATGATGCAGCATCTCAAACAGCAAAATGTGATTCTCTGTATCATATCGAAGCAGCATCTTATATGATAGAATTAAGACATTCCGAACAAGGGAATGATACCTTAATTGAATCTAAGACTCTTCAAGATACTAGAGCAGTATCTCTAAAAATTGAATGAGACTCTTCATATTGATGATGCAGCATCTTAAACAGCAAAATCAGATTCTCTGTTTCATATCGAAGCAGCATCTTATATGATAGAATTAAGACATTTCGAACAAGGTAATGATACCTTAATTGAATCTAAGGCTCTTCAAGGATACTAGAGCAGTATCTCTAAAAATTGAATGAGACTCTTCATATTGATGAAGCAGCATCCCAAACAGCAAAATTAGATTCTCTGTATCATATCGAAGCAGCATCTTATATGATAGAATTAAGACATTCCGAACAAGGGAATGATACCTTAATTGAATCTAAGGCTCTTCAAGGATACTAGAGCAGTATCTCTAAAAATTGAATGAGACTCTTCATATTGATGATGCAGCATCTCAAACAGCAAAATGAGATTCTCTGTATCATATCGAAGCAGCATCTTATATGATAGAATTAAGACATTCCGAACAAGGGAATGATACCTTAATTGAATCTAAGACTCTTCAAGACTAGAGCAGTATCTCTAAAAATTGAATGAGACTCTTCATATTGAAATGCAGCATCTTAAACAGCAAAATCAGATTCTCTGTTTCATATCGAAGCAGCATCTTATATGATAGAATTAAGACATTTCGAACAAGGTAATGATACCTTAATTGAATCTAAGGCTCTTCAAGGATACTAGAGCAGTATCTCTAAAAATTGAATGAGACTCTTCATATTAATGAAGCAGCATCCCAAACAGCAAAATTAGATTCTCTGTATCATATCGAAGCAGCATCTTATATGATAGAATTAAGACATTCCGAACAAGGGAATGATACCTTAATTGAATCTAAGACTCTTCAAGGATACTAGAGCAGTATCTCTAAAAATTGAATGAGACTCTTCATATTGATGAAGCAGCATCCTAAACAGCAAAATGAGATTCTCTGTTTCATATCGAAGCAGCATCTTATATGATAGAATTAAGACATTTCGAACAAGGAATGATACCTTAATTGAATCTAAGACTCTTCAAGGATACTAGAGCAGTATCTCTAAAAATTGAATGAGACTCTTCATATTGATGAAGCAGCATCCCAAACAGCAAAATTAGATTCTCTGTATCATATCGAAGCAGCATCTTATATTATAGAATTAAGACATTTCGAACAAGGGAATGATACCTTAATTGAATCTAAGGCTCTTCAAGGATACTAGAGCAGTATCTCTAAAAATTGAATGAGACTCTTCATATTAATGATGCAGCATCTCAAACATTAAAATGAGATTCTCTGTATCATATCGAAGCAGCATCTTATATGATAGAATTAAGACATTCCGAACAAGGAAATGATACCTTAATTGAATCTAAGACTCTTCAAAGATACTAGAGCAGTATCTCTAAAAATTGAATGAGATTCTTCATATTGATGATGCAGCATCTTAAACAGCAAAATCAGATTCTCTGTTTCATATCGAAGCAGCATCTTATATGATAGAATTAAGACATTTCGAACAAGGTAATGATACCTTAATTGAATCTAAGGCTCTTCAAGGATACTAGAGCAGTATCTCTAAAAATTGAATGAGACTCTTCATATTGATGAAGCAGCATCCCAAACAGCAAAATTAGATTCTCTGTATCATATCGTAGCAGCATCTTATATGATAGAATTAAGACATTCCGAACAAGGAATGATACCTTAATTGAATCTAAGACTCTTCAAGGATACTAGAGCAGTATCTCTAAAATTGAATGAGACTCTTCATATTGATGAAGCAGCATCTTAAACAGCAAAATGAGATTCTCTGTTTCATATCGAAGCAGCATCTTATATGATAGAATTAAGATATTTCGAACAAGAGAATGATACCTTAATTGAATCTAAGACTCTTCAAGGATACTAGAGCAGTATCTCTAAAAATTGAATGAGACTCTTCATATTGATGAAGCAGCATCCCAAACAGCAAAATTAGATTCTCTGTATCATATCGAAGCAGCATCTTATATGATAGAATTAAGACATTTCGAACAAGGGAATGATACCTTAATTGAATCTAAGGCTCTTCAAGGATACTAGAGCAGTATCTCTAAAAATTGAATGAGACTCTTCATATTGATGAAGCAGCATCCCAAACAGCAAAATTAGATTCTCTGTATCATATCGAAGCAGCATCTTATATGATAGAATTAAGACATTCCGAACAAGGGAATGATACCTTAATTGAATCTAAGACTCTTCAAGGATACTAGAGCAGTATCTCTAAAAATTGAATGAGACTCTTCATATTGATGAAGCAGCATCCCAAACAGCAAAATTAGATTCTCTGTATCATATCGAAGCAGCATCTTATATGATAGAATTAAGACATTTCGAACAAGGAAATGATACCTTAATTGAATCTAAGACTCTTCAAGATACTAGAGCAGTATCTCTAAAAATTGAATGAGACTCTTCATATTGATGATGCAGCATCTTAAACAGCAAAATCAGATTCTCTGTTTCATATCGAAGCAGCATCTTATATGATAGAATTAAGACATTTCGAACAAGGTAATGATACCTTAATTGAATCTAAGGCTCTTCAAGGATACTAGAGCAGTATCTCTAAAAATTGAATGAGACTCTTCATATTGATGATGCAGCATCTCAAACAGCAAAATGAGATTCTCTGTATCATATCGAAGCAGCATCTTATATGATAGAATTAAGACATTCCGAACAAGGGAATGATACCTTAATTGAATCTAAGACTCTTCAAGATACTAGAGCAGTATCTCTAAAAATTGAATGAGACTCTTCATATTGATGAAGCAGCATCTTAAACAGCAAAATTAGATTCTCTGTTTCATATCGAAGCAGCATCTTATATGATAGAATTAAGACATTTCGAACAAGGTAATGATACCTTAATTGAATCTAAGACTCTTCAAGGATACTAGAGCAGTATCTCTAAAAATTGAATGAGACTCTTCATATTAATGAAGCAGCATCCCAAACAGCAAAATTAGATTCTCTGTATCATATCGAAGCAGCATCTTATATGATAGAATTAAGACATTCCGAACAAGGGAATGATACCTTAATTGAATCTAAGACTCTTCAAGGATACTAGAGCAGTATCTCTAAAAATTGAATGAGACTCTTCATATTGATGAAGCAGCATCTTAAACAGCAAAATCAGATTCTCTGTTTCATATCGAAGCAGCATCTTATATGATAGAATTAAGACATTTCGAACAAGGAATGATACCTTAATTGAATCTAAGGCTCTTCAAGGATACTAGAGCAGTATCTCTAAAAATTGAATGAGACTCTTCATATTGATGAAGCAGCATCCCAAACAGCAAAATTAGATTCTCTGTATCATATCGAAGCAGCATCTTATATGATAGAATTAAGACATTCCGAACAAGGGAATGATACCTTAATTGAATCTAAGACTCTTCAAGGATACTAGAGCAGTATCTCTAAAAATTGAATGAGACTCTTCATATTGATGAAGCAGCATCCCAAACAGCAAAATTAGATTCTCTGTATCATATCGAAGCAGCATCTTATATGATAGAATTAAGACATTTCGAACAAGGGAATGATACCTTAATTGAATCTAAGGCTCTTCAAGGATACTAGAGCAGTATCTCTAAAAATTGAATGAGACTCTTCATATTAATGATGCAGCATCTCAAACAGCAAAATGAGATTCTCTGTATCATATCGAAGCAGCATCTTATATGATAGAATTAAGACATTCCGAACAAGGAAATGATACCTTAATTGAATCTAAGACTCTTCAAAGATACTAGAGCAGTATCTCTAAAAATTGAATGAGACTCTTCATATTGATGATGCAGCATCTTAAACAGCAAAATCAGATTCTCTGTTTCATATCGAAGCAGCATCTTATATGATAGAATTAAGACATTTCGAACAAGGTAATGATACCTTAATTGAATCTAAGGCTCTTCAAGGATACTAGAGCAGTATCTCTAAAAATTGAATGAGACTCTTCATATTGATGATGCAGCATCTCAAACAGCAAAATTGATTCTCTGTATCATATCGAAGCAGCATCTTATATGATAGAATTAAGACATTCGAACAAGGGAATGATACCTTAATTGAATCTAAGGCTCTTCAAGGATACTAGAGCAGTATCTCTAAAAATTGAATGAGACTCTTCATATTAATGAAGCAGCATCCCAAACAGCAAAATTAGATTCTCTGTATCATATCGAAGCAGCATCTTATATGATAGAATTAAGACATTCCGAACAAGGGAATGATACCTTAATTGAATCTAAGACTCTTCAAGGATACTAGAGCAGTATCTCTAAAATTGAATGAGACTCTTCATATTGATGAAGCAGCATCTTAAACAGCAAAATGAGATTCTCTATTTCATATCGAAGCAGCATCTTATATGATAGAATTAATATACTTCGAACAAGAGAATGATACCTTAATTGAATACCTTACTTGATGAAGCAGCATCCCAAACAGCAAAATTAGATTCTCTGTATCATATCGTAACAGCATCTTATATGATAGAATTAAGACATTTCGAACAAGGTAATGATAGCTTAATTGAATATAAGGCTCTTCAAGGATACTAGAGCAGTATCTCTAAAAATTGAATGAGACTCGTCATATTGATGAAGCAGCATCCCAAACAGCAAAATTAGATTCTCTGTATCATATCGAAGCAGCATCTTATATGATAGAATTAAGACATTCCGAACAAGGGAATGATACCTTAATTGAATCTAAGACTCTTCAAGGATACTAGAGCAGTATCTCTAAAAATTGAATGAGACTCTTCATATTGATGAAGCAGCATCCCAAACAGCAAAATTAGATTCTCTGTATCATATCGAAGAAGCATCTTATATTATAGAATTAAGACATTTCGAACAAGGGAATGATACCTTAATTGAATCTAAGGCTCTTCAAGGATACTAGAGCAGTATCTCTAAAAATTGAATGAGACTCTTCATATTAATGATGCAGCATCTCAAACATTAAAATGAGATTCTCTGTATCATATCGAAGCAACATCTTATATGATAGAATTAAGACATTTCGAACAAGGAAATGATACCTTAATTGAATCTAAGACTCTTCAAAGACACTACAGCAGTATCTCTAAAAATTGAATGAGACTCTTCATATTGATGATGCAGCATCTTAAACAGCAAAATCAGATTCTCTGTTTCATATCGAAGCAGCATCTTATATGATAGAATTAAGACATTTCGAACAAGGTAATGATACCTTAATTGAATCTAAGGCTCTTCAAGGATACTAGAGCAGTATCTCTAAAAATTGAATGAGACTCTTCATATTGATGATGCAGCATCTCAAACAGCAAAATGTGATTCTCTGTATCATATCGAAGCAGCATCTTATATGATAGAATTAAGACATTCCGAACAAGGTAATGATACCTTAATTGAATCTAAGACTCTTCAAAGACACTAGAGCAGTATCTCTAAAAATTGAATGAGATTCTTCATATTGATGATGCAGCATCTTAAACAGCAAAATTAGATTCTCTGTTTCATATCGAAGCAGCATCTTATATGATAGAATTAAGACATTTCGAACAAGGTAATGATACCTTAATTGAATCTAAGGCTCTTCAAGGATACTAGAGCAGTATCTCTAAAAATTGAATGAGACTCTTCATATTAATGAAGCAGCATCCCAAACAGCAAAATTAGATTCTCTGTATCATATCGAAGCAGCATCTTATATGATAGAATTAAGACATTCCGAACAAGGGAATGATACCTTAATTGAATCTAAGACTCTTCAAGGATACTAGAGCAGTATCTCTAAAATTGAATGAGACTCTTCATATTATGAAGCAGCATCTTAAACAGCAAAATCAGATTCTCTGTTTCATATCGAAGCAGCATCTTATATGATAGAATTAAGACATTTCGAACAAGGTAATGATACCTTAATTGAATCTAAGGCTCTTCAAGGATACTAGAGCAGTATCTCTAAAAATTGAATGAGACTCTTCATATTGATGAAGCAGCATCCCAAACAGCAAAATTAGATTCTCTGTATCATATCGTAGCAGCATCTTATATGATAGAATTAAGACATTCCGAACAAGGGAATGATACCTTAATTGAATCTAAGACTCTTCAAGGATACTAGAGCAGTATCTCTAAAAATTGAATGAGACTCTTCATATTAATGAAGCAGCATCCAAACAGCAAAATTAGATTCTCTGTATCATATCGAAGCAGCATCTTATATGATAGAATTAAGACATTTCGAACAAGGGAATGATACCTTAATTGAATCTAAGACTCTTCAAGGATACTAGAGCAGTATCTCTAAAAATTGAATGAGACTCTTCATATTGATGATGCAGCATCTCAAACAGTAAAATGAGATTCTCTGTATCATATCGAAGCAGCATCTTATATGATAGAATTAAGACATTCGAACAAGGGAATGATACCTTAATTGAATCTAAGGCTCTTCAAGGATACTAGAGCAGTATCTCTAAAAATTGAATGAGACTCTTCATATTGATGATGCAGCATCTCAAACAGTAAAATGTGATTCTCTGTATCATATCGAAGCAGCATCTTATATGATAGAATTAAGACATTCCGAACAAGGGAATGATACCTTAATTGAATCTAAGACTCTTCAAAGACACTAGAGCAGTATCTCTAAAAATTGAATGAGATTCTTCATATTGATGATGCAGCATCTTAAACAGCAAAATCAGATTCTCTGTTTCATATCGAAGCAGCATCTTATATGATAGAATTAAGACATTTCGAACAAGGTAATGATACCTTAATTGAATCTAAGGCTCTTCAAGGATACTAGAGCAGTATCTCTAAAAATTGAATGAGACTCTTCATATTAATGAAGCAGCATCCCAAACAGCAAAATTAGATTCTCTGTATCATATCGTAGCAGCATCTTATATGATAGAATTAAGACATTCCGAACAAGGGAATGATACCTTAATTGAATCTAAGACTTTCAAGGATACTAGAGCAGTATCTCTAAAATTGAATGAGACTCTTCATATTGATGAAGCAGCATCTTAAACAGCAAAATGAGATTCTCTGTTTCATATCGAAGCAGCATCTTATATGATAGAATTAAGACATTTCGAACAAGAGAATGATACCTTAATTGAATCTAAGACTCTTCAAGGATACTAGAGCAGTATCTCTAAAAATTGAATGAGACTCTTCATATTGATGAAGCAGCATCCCAAACAGCAAAATTAGATTCTCTGTATCATATCGAAGCAACATCTTATATCATAGAATTAAGACATTTCGAACAAGGGAATGATACCTTAATTGAATCTAAGGCTCTTCAAGGATACTAGAGCAGTATCTCTAAAAATTGAATGAGACTCTTCATATTAATGATGCAGCATCTCAAACATTAAAATGAGATTCTCTGTATCATATCGAAGCAACATCTTATATGATAGAATTAAGACATTCCGAACAAGGAAATGATACCTTAATTGAATCTAAGACTCTTCAAAGACACTAGAGCAGTATCTCTAAAAATTGAATGAGATTCTTCATATTGATGATGCAGCATCTTAAACAGCAAAATCAGATTCTCTGTTTCATATCGAAGCAGCATCTTATATGATAGAATTAAGACATTTCGAACAAGGTAATGATACCTTAATTGAATCTAAGGCTCTTCAAGGATACTAGAGCAGTATCTCTAAAAATTGAATGAGACTCTTCATATTGATGATGCAGCATCTCAAACAGCAAAATGTGATTCTCTGTATCATATCGAAGCAGCATCTTATATGATAGAATTAAGACATTCCGAACAAGGGAATGATACCTTAATTGAATCTAAGACTCTTCAAGGATACTAGAGCAGTATCTCTAAAAATTGAATGAGACTCTTCATATTGATGAAGCAGCATCTTAAACAGCAAAATGAGATTCTCTGTTTCATATCGAAGCAGCATCTTATATGATAGAATTAAGACATTTCGAACAAGGAATGATACCTTAATTGAATCTAAGACTCTTCAAGGATACTAGAGCAGTATCTCTAAAAATTGAATGAGACTCTTCATATTGATGAAGCAGCATCCCAAACAGCAAAATTAGATTCTCTGTATCATATCGTAGCAACATGTTATATGATAGAATTAAGACATTTCGAACAAGGGAATGATACCTTAATTGAATCTAAGACTCTTCAAGGATACTAGAGCAGTATCTCTAAAAATTGAATGAGACTCTTCATATTGATGAAGCAGCATCCCAAACAGCAAAATTAGATTCTCTGTATCATATCGAAGCAGCATCTTATATGATAGAATTAAGACATTCCGAACAAGGGAATGATACCTTAATTGAATCTAAGACTCTTCAAGGATACTAGAGCAGTATCTCTAAAAATTGAATGAGACTCTTCATATTGATGAAGCAGCATCCCAAACAGCAAAATTAGATTCTCTGTATCATATCGAAGCAACATCTTATATGATAGAATTAAGACATTTCGAACAAGGGAATGATACCTTAATTGAATCTAAGGCTCTTCAAGGATACTAGAGCAGTATCTCTAAAAATTGAATGAGACTCTTCATATTAATGATGCAGCATCTCAAACATTAAAATGAGATTCTCTGTATCATATCGAAGCAACATCTTATATGATAGAATTAAGACATTTCGAACAAGGAATGATACCTTAATTGAATCTAAGACTCTTCAAAGACACTAGAGCAGTATCTCTAAAAATTGAATGAGATTCTTCATATTGATGATGCAGCATCTTAAACAGCAAAATCAGATTCTCTGTTTCATATCGAAGCAGCATCTTATATGATAGAATTAAGACATTTCGAACAAGGTAATGATACCTTAATTGAATCTAAGGCTCTTCAAGAATACTAGAGCAGTATCTCTAAAAATTGAATGAGACTCTTCATATTGAAGATGCAGCATCTCAAACAGTAAAATGTGATTCTCTGTATCATATCGAAGCAGCATCTTATATGATAGAATTAAGATATTCCGAACAAGGGAATGATACCTTAATTGAATCTAAGACTCTTCAAAGACACTAGAGCAGTATCTCTAAAAATTGAATGAGATTCTTCATATTGATGATGCAGCATCTTAAACAGCAAAATCAGATTCTCTGTTTCATATCGAAGCAGCATCTTATATGATAGAATTAAGACATTTCGAACAAGGTAATGATACCTTAATTGAATCTAAGGCTCTTCAAGGATACTAGAGCAGTATCTCTAAAAATTGAATGAGACTCTTCATATTAATGAAGCAGCATCCCAAACAGCAAAATTAGATTCTCTGTATCATATCGAAGCAGCATCTTATATGATAGAATTAAGACATTCCGAACAAGGGAATGATACCTTAATTGAATCTAAGACTTTCAAGGATACTAGAGCAGTATCTCTAAAATTGAATGAGACTCTTCATATTGATGAAGCAGCATCTTAAACAGCAAAATTAGATTCTCTGTTTCATATCGTAGCAGCATCTTATATGATAGAATTAAGACATTTCGAACAAGGAATGATACCTTAATTGAATCTAAGACTCTTCAAGGATACTAGAGCAGTATCTCTAAAAATTGAATGAGACTCTTCATATTGATGAAGCAGCATCCCAAACAGCAAAATTAGATTCTCTGTATCATATCGAAGCAGCATCTTATATGATAGAATTAAGACATTCCGAACAAGGGAATGATACCTTAATTGAATCTAAGACTCTTCAAGGATACTAGAGAAGTATCTCTAAAAATTGAATGAGACTCTTCATATTAATGAAGCAGCATCCCAAACAGCAAAATTAGATTCTCTGTATCATATCGAAGAAGCATCTTATATGATAGAATTAAGACATTTCGAACAAGGTAATGATACCTTAATTGAATCTAAGGCTCTTCAAGAATACTAGAGCAGTTTCTCTAAAAATTGAATGAGACTCTTCATATTGATGATGCAGCATCTCAAACAGCAAAATGAGATTCTCTGTATCATATCGAAGCAGCATCTTATATGATAGAATTAAGACATTTCGAACAAGGAAATGATACCTTAATTGAATCTAAGACTCTTCAAAGATACTAGAGCAGTATCTCTAAAAATTGAATGAGACTCTTCATATTGATGATGCAGCATCTTAAACAGCAAAATCAGATTCTCTGTTTCATATCGAAGCAGCATCTTATATGATAGAATTAAGACATTTCGAACAAGGTAATGATACCTTAATTGAATCTAAGGCTCTTCAAGGATACTAGAGCAGTATCTCTAAAAATTGAATGAGACTCTTCATATTGATGATGCAGCATCTCAAACAGCAAAATGTGATTCTCTGTATCATATCGAAGCAGCATCTTATATGATAGAATTAAGACATTCCGAACAAGGGAATGATACCTTAATTGAATCTAAGACTCTTCAAAGATACTAGAGCAGTATCTCTAAAAATTGAATGAGACTCTTCATATTGATGATGCAGCATCTTAAACAGCAAAATCAGATTCTCTGTTTCATATCGAAGCAGCATCTTATATGATAGAATTAAGACATTTCGAACAAGGTAATGATACCTTAATTGAATCTAAGGCTCTTCAAGGATACTAGAGCAGTATCTCTAAAAATTGAATGAGACTCTTCATATTGATGAAGCAGCATCCCAAACAGCAAAATTAGATTCTCTGTATCATATCGTAGCAGCATCTTATATGATAGAATTAAGACATTCCGAACAAGGGAAGGATACCTTAATTGAATCTAAGACTTATCAAGGATACTAGAGCAGTATCTCTAAAATTTGAATGAGACTCTTCATATTGATGAAGCAGCATCTTAAACAGCAAAATGAGATTCTCTGTTTCATATCGAAGCAGCATCTTATATGATAGAATTAAGACATTTCGAACAAGGTAATGATACCTTAATTGATCTAAGGATCTTCAAGGATACTAGAGCAGTATCTCTAAAAATTGAATGAGACTCGTCATATTGATGAAGCAGCATCCCAAACAGCAAAATTAGATTCTCTGTATCATATCGAAGCAGCATCTTATATGATAGAATTAAGACATTCCGAACAAGGGAATGATACCTTAATTGAATCTAAGACTCTTCAAGGATACTAGAGCAGTATCTCTAAAAATTGAATGAGACTCGTCATATTGATGAAGCAGCATCCCAAACAGCAAAATTAGATTCTCTGTATCATATCGAAGAAGCATCTTATATTATAGAATTAAGACATTTCGAACAAGGGAATGATACCTTAATTGAATCTAAGGCTCTTCAAGGATACTAGAGCAGTATCTCTAAAAATTGAATGAGACTCTTCATATTAATGATGCAGCATCTCAAACAGTAAAATGAGATTCTCTGTATCATATCGAAGCAACATCTTATATGATAGAATTAAGACATTCCGAACAAGGAAATGATACCTTAATTGAATCTAAGACTCTTCAAAGATACTAGAGCAGTATCTCTAAAAATTGAATGAGACTCTTCATATTGATGATGCAGCATCTTAAACAGCAAAATCAGATTCTCTGTTTCATATCGAAGCAGCATCTTATATGATAGAATTAAGACATTTCGAACAAGGTAATGATACCTTAATTGAATCTAAGGCTCTTCAAGGATACTAGAGCAGTATCTCTAAAAATTGAATGAGACTCTTCATATTGATGATGCAGCATCTCAAACAGCAAAATGTGATTCTCTGTATCATATCGAAGCAGCATCTTATATGATAGAATTAAGATATTCCGAACAAGGGAATGATACCTTAATTGAATCTAAGACTCTTCAAAGACACTAGAGCAGTATCTCTAAAAATTGAATGAGACTCTTCATATTGATGATGCAGCATCTTAAACAGCAAAATCAGATTCTCTGTTTCATATCGAAGCAGCATCTTATATGTAGAATTAAGACATTTCGAACAAGGTAATGATACCTTAATTGAATCTAAGGCTCTACAAGGATACTAGAGCAGTATCTCTAAAAATTGAATGAGACTCTTCATATTAATGAAGCAGCATCCCAAACAGCAAAATTAGATTCTCTGTATCATATCGAAGCAGCATCTTATATGATAGAATTAAGACATTCCGAACAAGGGAATGATACCTTAATTGAATCTAAGACTTTCAAGGATACTAGAGCAGTATCTCTAAAAATTGAATGAGACTCTTCATATTGATGAAGCAGCATCTTAAACAGCAAAATGAGATTCTCTGTTTCATATCGAAGCAGCATCTTATATGATAGAATTAAGATATTTCGAACAAGGAATGATACCTTAATTGAATCTAAGACTCTTCAAGGATACTAGAGCAGTATCTCTAAAAATTGAATGAGACTCTTCATATTGATGAAGCAGCATCCCAAACAGCAAAATTAGATTCTCTGTATCATATCGAAGCAGCATCTTATATGATAGAATTAAGACATTTCGAACAAGGGAATGATACCTTAATTGAATCTAAGGCTCTTCAAGGATACTAGAGCAGTATCTCTAAAAATTGAATGAGACTCTTCATATTAATGATGCAGCATCTCAAACATTAAAATGAGATTCTCTGTATCATATCGAAGCAGCATCTTATATGATAGAATTAAGACATTCCGAACAAGGAAATGATACCTTAATTGAATCTAAGACTCTTCAAAGACACTAGAGCAGTATCTCTAAAAATTGAATGAGATTCTTCATATTGATGATGCAGCATCTTAAACAGCAAAATCAGATTCTCTGTTTCATATCGAAGCAGCATCTTATATGATAGAATTAAGACATTTCGAACAAGGTAATGATACCTTAATTGAATCTAAGGCTCTTCAAGGATACTAGAGCAGTATCTCTAAAAATTGAATGAGACTCTTCATATTGAAGATGCAGCATCTCAAACAGCAAAATGATTCTCTGTATCATATCGAAGCAGCATCTTATATGATAGAATTAAGACATTCCGAACAAGGGAATGATACCTTAATTGAATCTAAGACTCTTCAAAGACACTAGAGCAGTATCTCTAAAAATTGAATGAGACTCTTCATATTGATGATGCAGCATCTTAAACAGCAAAATCAGATTCTCTGTTTCATATCGAAGCAGCATCTTATATGATAGAATTAAGACATTTCGAACAAGGTAATGATACCTTAATTGAATCTAAGGCTCTTCAAGGATACTAGAGCAGTATCTCTAAAAATTGAATGAGACTCTTCATATTGAAGATGCAGCATCTCAAACAGTAAAATGTGATTCTCTGTATCATATCGAAGCAGCATCTTATATGATAGAATTAAGATATTCCGAACAAGGGAATGATACCTTAATTGAATCTAAGACTCTTCAAAGATACTAGAGCAGTATCTCTAAAAATTGAATGAGACTCTTCATATTGATGATGCAGCATCTTAAACAGCAAAATCAGATTCTCTGTTTCATATCGAAGCAGCATCTTATATGATAGAATTAAGACATTTCGAACAAGGTAATGATACCTTAATTGAATCTAAGGCTCTTCAAGGATACTAGAGCAGTATCTCTAAAAATTGAATGAGACTCTTCATATTAATGAAGCAGCATCCCAAACAGCAAAATTAGATTCTCTGTATCATATCGTAGCAGCATCTTATATGATAGAATTAAGACATTCCGAACAAGGGAATGATACCTTAATTGAATCTAAGACTTTCAAGGATACTAGAGCAGTATCTCTAAAAATTGAATGAGACTCTTCATATTGATGAAGCAGCATCTTAAACAGCAAAATGAGATTCTCTGTTTCATATCGAAGCAGCATCTTATATGATAGAATTAAGATATTTCGAACAAGAGAATGATACCTTAATTGAATCTAAGACTCTTCAAGGATACTAGAGCAGTATCTCTAAAAATTGAATGAGACTCTTCATATTGATGAAGCAGCATCCCAAACAGCAAAATTAGATTCTCTGTATCATATCGAAGAAGCATCTTATATGATAGAATTAAGACATTTCGAACAAGGGAATGATACCTTAATTGAATCTAAGGCTCTTCAAGGATACTAGAGCAGTATCTCTAAAAATTGAATGAGACTCTTCATATTAATGATGCAGCATCTCAAACAGCAAAATGAGATTCTCTGTATCATATCGAAGCAGCATCTTATATGATAGAATTAAGACATTCCGAACAAGGAATGATACCTTAATTGAATCTAAGACTCTTCAAAGACACTAGAGCAGTATCTCTAAAAATTGAATGAGACTCTTCATATTGATGATGCAGCATCTTAAACAGCAAAATCAGATTCTCTGTTTCATATCGAAGCAGCATCTTATATGATAGAATTAAGACATTTCGAACAAGGTAATGATACCTTAATTGAATCTAAGGCTCTTCAAGGATACTAGAGCAGTATCTCTAAAAATTGAATGAGACTCTTCATATTGATGATGCAGCATCTCAAACAGTAAAATGTGATTCTCTGTATCATATCGAAGCAGCATCTTATATGATAGAATTAAGACATTCCGAACAAGGGAATGATACCTTAATTGAATCTAAGACTCTTCAAAGACACTAGAGCAGTATCTCTAAAAATTGAATGAGACTCTTCATATTGATGATGCAGCATCTTAAACAGCAAAATCAGATTCTCTGTTTCATATCGAAGCAGCATCTTATATGATAGAATTAAGACATTTCGAACAAGGTAATGATACCTTAATTGAATCTAAGGCTCTTCAAGGATACTAGAGCAGTATCTCTAAAAATTGAATGAGACTCTTCATATTGATGATGCAGCATCTCAAACAGCAAAATTGATTCTCTGTATCATATCGAAGCAGCATCTTATATGATAGAATTAAGACATTCCGAACAAGGGAATGATACCTTAATTGAATCTAAGACTCTTCAAGATACTAGAGCAGTATCTCTAAAAATTGAATGAGACTCTTCATATTGATGAAGCAGCATCTTAAACAGCAAAATGAGATTCTCTGTTTCATATCGAAGCAGCATCTTATATGATAGAATTAAGACATTTCGAACAAGGAATGATACCTTAATTGAATCTAAGACTCTTCAAGGATACTAGAGCAGTATCTCTAAAAATTGAATGAGACTCTTCATATTAATGAAGCAGCATCCCAAACAGCAAAATTAGATTCTCTGTATCATATCGAAGAAGCATCTTATATGATAGAATTAAGACATTTCGAACAAGGTAATGATACCTTAATTGAATCTAAGGCTCTTCAAGAATACTAGAGCAGTTTCTCTAAAAATTGAATGAGACTCTTCATATTGAAGATGCAGCATCTCAAACAGTAAAATGTGATTCTCTGTATCATATCGAAGCAGCATCTTATATGATAGAATTAAGATATTCCGAACAAGGGAATGATACCTTAATTGAATCTAAGACTCTTCAAGGATACTAGAGAAGTATCTCTAAAAATTGAATGAGACTCTTCATATTAATGAAGCAGCATCCCAAACAGCAAAATTAGATTCTCTGTATCATATCGAAGAAGCATCTTATATGATAGAATTAAGACATTTCGAACAAGGTAATGATACCTTAATTGAATCTAAGGCTCTTCAAGGATACTAGAGCAGTATCTCTAAAAATTGAATGAGACTCTTCATATTGAAGATGCAGCATCTCAAACAGTAAAATGTGATTCTCTGTATCATATCGAAGCAGCATCTTATATGATAGAATTAAGATATTCCGAACAAGGGAATGATACCTTAATTGAATCTAAGACTCTTCAAAGACACTAGAGCAGTATCTCTAAAAATTGAATGAGATTCTTCATATTGATGATGCAGCATCTTAAACAGCAAAATCAGATTCTCTGTTTCATATCGAAGCAGCATCTTATATGATAGAATTAAGACATTTCGAACAAGGTAATGATACCTTAATTGAATCTAAGGCTCTTCAAGGATACTAGAGCAGTATCTCTAAAAATTGAATGAGACTCTTCATATTAATGAAGCAGCATCCCAAACAGCAAAATTAGATTCTCTGTATCATATCGTAGCAGCATCTTATATGATAGAATTAAGACATTCCGAACAAGGAAGGATACCTTAATTGAATCTAAGACTTATCAAGGATACTAGAGCAGTATCTCTAAAATTTGAATGAGACTCTTCATATTGATGAAGCAGCATCTTAAACAGCAAAATGAGATTCTCTGTTTCATATCGAAGCAGCATCTTATATGATAGAATTAAGATATTTCGAACAAGGAATGATACCTTAATTGAATCTAAGACTCTTCAAGGATACTAGAGCAGTATCTCTAAAAATTGAATGAGACTCTTCATATTGATGAAGCAGCATCCCAAACAGCAAAATTAGATTCTCTGTATCATATCGAAGCAGCATCTTATATGATAGAATTAAGACATTTCGAACAAGGAATGATACCTTAATTGAATCTAAGGCTCTTCAAGGATACTAGAGCAGTATCTCTAAAAATTGAATGAGACTCTTCATATTGATGAAGCAGCATCCCAAACAGCAAAATTAGATTCTCTGTATCATATCGAAGCAGCATCTTATATGATAGAATTAAGACATTCCGAACAAGGGAATGATACCTTAATTGAATCTAAGACTCTTCAAGGATACTAGAGAAGTATCTCTAAAAATTGAATGAGACTCTTCATATTAATGAAGCAGCATCCCAAACAGCAAAATTAGATTCTCTGTATCATATCGAAGAAGCATCTTATATTATAGAATTAAGACATTTCGAACAAGGGAATGATACCTTAATTGAATCTAAGGCTCTTCAAGGATACTAGAGCAGTATCTCTAAAAATTGAATGAGACTCTTCATATTAATGATGCAGCATCTCAAACATTAAAATGAGATTCTCTGTATCATATCGAAGCAACATCTTATATGATAGAATTAAGACATTTCGAACAAGGAAATGATACCTTAATTGAATCTAAGACTCTTCAAAGACACTAGAGCAGTATCTCTAAAAATTGAATGAGATTCTTCATATTGATGATGCAGCATCTTAAACAGCAAAATCAGATTCTCTGTTTCATATCGAAGCAGCATCTTATATGGTAGAATTAAGACATTTCGAACAAGGTAATGATACCTTAATTGAATCTAAGGCTCTTCAAGAATACTAGAGCAGTATCTCTAAAAATTGAATGAGACTCTTCATATTGAAGATGCAGCATCTCAAACAGTAAAATGTGATTCTCTGTATCATATCGAAGCAGCATCTTATATGATAGAATTAAGATATTCCGAACAAGGGAATGATACCTTAATTGAATCTAAGACTCTTCAAAGACACTAGAGCAGTATCTCTAAAAATTGAATGAGATTCTTCATATTGATGATGCAGCATCTTAAACAGCAAAATCAGATTCTCTGTTTCATATCGAAGCAGCATCTTATATGATAGAATTAAGACATTTCGAACAAGGTAATGATACCTTAATTGAATCTAAGGCTCTTCAAGGATACTAGAGCAGTATCTCTAAAAATTGAATGAGACTCTTCATATTAATGAAGCAGCATCCCAAACAGCAAAATTAGATTCTCTGTATCATATCGTAGCAGCATCTTATATGATAGAATTAAGACATTCCGAACAAGGGAATGATACCTTAATTGAATCTAAGACTCTTCAAGGATACTAGAGCAGTATCTCTAAAAATTGAATGAGACTCTTCATATTGATGAAGCAGCATCTTAAACAGCAAAATGAGATTCTCTGTTTCATATCGAAGCAGCATCTTATATGATAGAATTAAGACATTTCGAACAAGGTAATGATACCTTAATTGAATATAAGACTCTTCAAGGATACTAGAGCAGTATCTCTAAAAATTGAATGAGACTCTTCATATTGATGAAGCAGCATCCCAAACAGCAAAATTAGATTCTCTGTATCATATCGAAGCAGCATCTTATATGATAGAATTAAGACATTCCGAACAAGGGAATGATACCTTAATTGAATCTAAGACTCTTCAAGGATACTAGAGCAGTATCTCTAAAAATTGAATGAGACTCTTCATATTAATGAAGCAGCATCCCAAACAGCAAAATTAGATTCTCTGTATCATATCGAAGCAGCATCTTATATTATAGAATTAAGACATTTCGAACAAGGGAATGATACCTTAATTGAATCTAAGACTCTTCAAGGATACTAGAGCAGTATCTCTAAAAATTGAATGAGACTCTTCATATTGATGAAGCAGCATCCCAAACAGCAAAATTAGATTCTCTGTATCATATCGAAGCAGCATCTTATATGATAGAATTAAGACATTCCGAACAAGGGAATGATACCTTAATTGAATCTAAGACTCTTCAAGGATACTAGAGCAGTATCTCTAAAAATTGAATGAGACTCTTCATATTAATGAAGCAGCATCCCAAACAGCAAAATTAGATTCTCTGTATCATATCGAAGCAGCATCTTATATTATAGAATTAAGACATTTCGAACAAGGGAATGATACCTTAATTGAATCTAAGGCTCTTCAAGGATACTAGAGCAGTATCTCTAAAAATTGAATGAGACTCTTCATATTAATGATGCAGCATCTCAAACATTAAAATGAGATTCTCTGTATCATATCGAAGCAGCATCTTATATGATAGAATTAAGACATTCCGAACAAGGAAATGATACCTTAATTGAATCTAAGACTCTTCAAAGACACTAGAGCAGTATCTCTAAAAATTGAATGAGATTCTTCATATTGATGATGCAGCATCTTAAACAGCAAAATCAGATTCTCTGTTTCATATCGAAGCAGCATCTTATATGATAGAATTAAGACATTTCGAACAAGGTAATGATACCTTAATTGAATCTAAGGCTCTTCAAGGATACTAGAGCAGTATCTCTAAAAATTGAATGAGACTCTTCATATTGATGATGCAGCATCTCAAACAGTAAAATGTGATTCTCTGTATCATATCGAAGCAGCATCTTATATGATAGAATTAAGACATTCCGAACAAGGGAATGATACCTTAATTGAATCTAAGACTCTTCAAAGACACTAGAGCAGTATCTCTAAAAATTGAATGAGATTCTTCATATTGATGATGCAGCATCTTAAACAGCAAAATCAGATTCTCTGTTTCATATCGAAGCAGCATCTTATATGATAGAATTAAGACATTTCGAACAAGGTAATGATACCTTAATTGAATCTAAGGCTCTTCAAGGATACTAGAGCAGTATCTCTAAAAATTGAATGAGACTCTTCATATTAATGAAGCAGCATCCCAAACAGCAAAATTAGATTCTCTGTATCATATCGAAGCAGCATCTTATATGATAGAATTAAGACATTCCGAACAAGGGAATGATACCTTAATTGAATCTAAGACTCTTCAAGGATACTAGAGCAGTATCTCTAAAAATTGAATGAGACTCTTCATATTGATGAAGCAGCATCTTAAACAGCAAAATGAGATTCTCTGTTTCATATCGAAGCAGCATCTTATATGATAGAATTAAGACATTTCGAACAAGGTAATGATACCTTAATTGAATCTAAGGACTCTTCAAGGATACTAGAGCAGTATCTCTAAAAATTGAATGAGACTCTTCATATTGATGAAGCAGCATCCCAAACAGCAAAATTAGATTCTCTGTATCATATCGAAGCAGCATCTTATATGATAGAATTAAGACATTCCGAACAAGGGAATGATACCTTAATTGAATCTAAGACTCTTCAAGGATACTAGAGCAGTATCTCTAAAAATTGAATGAGACTCTTCATATTAATGAAGCAGCATCCCAAACAGCAAAATTAGATTCTCTGTATCATATCGAAGCAGCATCTTATATTATAGAATTAAGACATTTCGAACAAGGGAATGATACCTTAATTGAATCTAAGACTCTTCAAGGATACTAGAGCAGTATCTCTAAAAATTGAATGAGACTCTTCATATTGATGAAGCAGCATCCCAAACAGCAAAATTAGATTCTCTGTATCATATCGAAGCAGCATCTTATATGATAGAATTAAGACATTCCGAACAAGGGAATGATACCTTAATTGAATCTAAGACTCTTCAAGGATACTAGAGCAGTATCTCTAAAAATTGAATGAGACTCTTCATATTAATGAAGCAGCATCCCAAACAGCAAAATTAGATTCTCTGTATCATATCGAAGCAGCATCTTATATGATAGAATTAAGACATTTCGAACAAGGGAATGATACCTTAATTGAATCTAAGGCTCTTCAAGGATACTAGAGCAGTATCTCTAAAAATTGAATGAGACTCTTCATATTAATGATGCAGCATCTCAAACATTAAAATGAGATTCTCTGTATCATATCGAAGCAGCATCTTATATGATAGAATTAAGACATTCCGAACAAGGAAATGATACCTTAATTGAATCTAAGACTCTTCAAAGACACTAGAGCAGTATCTCTAAAAATTGAATGAGATTCTTCATATTGATGATGCAGCATCTTAAACAGCAAAATCAGATTCTCTGTTTCATATCGAAGCAGCATCTTATATGATAGAATTAAGACATTTCGAACAAGGTAATGATACCTTAATTGAATCTAAGGCTCTTCAAGGATACTAGAGCAGTATCTCTAAAAATTGAATGAGACTCTTCATATTAATGAAGCAGCATCCCAAACAGCAAAATTAGATTCTCTGTATCATATCGAAGCAGCATCTTATATGATAGAATTAAGACATTCCGAACAAGGGAATGATACCTTAATTGAATCTAAGACTCTCAAGGATACTAGAGCAGTATCTCTAAAAATTGAATGAGACTCTTCATATTGATGAAGCAGCATCTTAAACAGCAAAATGAGATTCTCTGTTTCATATCGAAGCAGCATCTTATATGATAGAATTAAGACATTTCGAACAAGGTAATGATACCTTAATTGAATCTAAGATCTTCAAGGATACTAGAGCAGTATCTCTAAAAATTGAATGAGACTCTTCATATTGATGAAGCAGCATCCCAAACAGCAAAATTAGATTCTCTGTATCATATCGAAGCAGCATCTTATATGATAGAATTAAGACATTCCGAACAAGGGAATGATACCTTAATTGAATCTAAGACTCTTCAAGGATACTAGAGCAGTATCTCTAAAAATTGAATGAGACTCTTCATATTAATGAAGCAGCATCCCAAACAGCAAAATTAGATTCTCTGTATCATATCGAAGCAGCATCTTATATGATAGAATTAAGACATTTCGAACAAGGGAATGATACCTTAATTGAATCTAAGACTCTTCAAGGATACTAGAGCAGTATCTCTAAAAATTGAATGAGACTCTTCATATTGATGAAGCAGCATCCCAAACAGCAAAATTAGATTCTCTGTATCATATCGAAGCAGCATCTTATATGATAGAATTAAGACATTCCGAACAAGGGAATGATACCTTAATTGAATCTAAGACTCTTCAAGGATACTAGAGCAGTATCTCTAAAAATTGAATGAGACTCTTCATATTGATGAAGCAGCATCCCAAACAGCAAAATTAGATTCTCTGTATCATATCGAAGAAGCATCTTATATGATAGAATTAAGACATTTCGAACAAGGGAATGATACCTTAATTGAATCTAAGGCTCTTCAAGGATACTAGAGCAGTATCTCTAAAAATTGAATGAGACTCTTCATATTAATGATGCAGCATCTCAAACATTAAAATTAGATTCTCTGTATCATATCGTAGCAGCATCTTATATGATAGAATTAAGACATTCCGAACAAGGAATGATACCTTAATTGAATCTAAGACTCTTCAAAGACACTAGAGCAGTATCTCTAAAAATTGAATGAGACTCTTCATATTGATGATGCAGCATCTTAAACAGCAAAATCAGATTCTCTGTTTCATATCGAAGCAGCATCTTATATGATAGAATTAAGACATTTCGAACAAGGTAATGATACCTTAATTGAATCTAAGGCTCTTCAAGGATACTAGAGCAGTATCTCTAAAAATTGAATGAGACTCTTCATATTGAAGATGCAGCATCTCAAACAGCAAAATGTTCTCTGTATCATATCGAAGCAGCATCTTATATGATAGAATTAAGATATTCCGAACAAGGGAATGATACCTTAATTGAATCTAAGACTCTTCAAAGATACTAGAGCAGTATCTCTAAAAATTGAATGAGACTCTTCATATTGATGATGCAGCATCTTAAACAGCAAAATCAGATTCTCTGTTTCATATCGAAGCAGCATCTTATATGATAGAATTAAGACATTTCGAACAAGGTAATGATACCTTAATTGAATCTAAGGCTCTTCAAGGATACTAGAGCAGTATCTCTAAAAATTGAATGAGACTCTTCATATTGATGAAGCAGCATCCCAAACAGCAAAATTAGATTCTCTGTATCATATCGAAGCAGCATCTTATATGATAGAATTAAGACATTCCGAACAAGGGAATGATACCTTAATTGAATCTAAGACTCTTCAAGGATACTAGAGCAGTATCTCTAAAAATTGAATGAGACTCTTCATATTGATGAAGCAGCATCTTAAACAGCAAAATGAGATTCTCTGTTTCATATCGAAGCAGCATCTTATATGATAGAATTAAGACATTTCGAACAAGGTAATGATACCTTAATTGAATCTAAGATCTTCAAGGATACTAGAGCAGTATCTCTAAAAATTGAATGAGACTCTTCATATTGATGAAGCAGCATCCCAAACAGCAAAATTAGATTCTCTGTATCATATCGAAGCAGCATCTTATATGATAGAATTAAGACATTCCGAACAAGGGAATGATACCTTAATTGAATCTAAGACTCTTCAAGGATACTAGAGCAGTATCTCTAAAAATTGAATGAGACTCTTCATATTAATGAAGCAGCATCCCAAACAGCAAAATTAGATTCTCTGTATCATATCGAAGCAGCATCTTATATGATAGAATTAAGACATTTCGAACAAGGGAATGATACCTTAATTGAATCTAAGACTCTTCAAGGATACTAGAGCAGTATCTCTAAAAATTGAATGAGACTCTTCATATTGATGAAGCAGCATCCCAAACAGCAAAATTAGATTCTCTGTATCATATCGAAGCAGCATCTTATATGATAGAATTAAGACATTCCGAACAAGGGAATGATACCTTAATTGAATCTAAGACTCTTCAAGGATACTAGAGAAGTATCTCTAAAAATTGAATGAGACTCTTCATATTAATGAAGCAGCATCCCAAACAGCAAAATTAGATTCTCTGTATCATATCGAAGAAGCATCTTATATGATAGAATTAAGACATTTCGAACAAGGGAATGATACCTTAATTGAATCTAAGGCTCTTCAAGGATACTAGAGCAGTATCTCTAAAAATTGAATGAGACTCTTCATATTAATGATGCAGCATCTCAAACAGCAAAATGAGATTCTCTGTATCATATCGAAGCAGCATCTTATATGATAGAATTAAGACATTCCGAACAAGGAAATGATACCTTAATTGAATCTAAGACTCTTCAAAGATACTAGAGCAGTATCTCTAAAAATTGAATGAGACTCTTCATATTGATGATGCAGCATCTTAAACAGCAAAATCAGATTCTCTGTTTCATATCGAAGCAGCATCTTATATGATAGAATTAAGACATTTCGAACAAGGTAATGATACCTTAATTGAATCTAAGGCTCTTCAAGGATACTAGAGCAGTATCTCTAAAAATTGAATGAGACTCTTCATATTGATGATGCAGCATCTCAAACAGCAAAATTGATTCTCTGTATCATATCGAAGCAGCATCTTATATGATAGAATTAAGACATTCCGAACAAGGGAATGATACCTTAATTGAATCTAAGACTCTTCAAGGATACTAGAGCAGTATCTCTAAAAATTGAATGAGACTCTTCATATTGATGATGCAGCATCTTAAACAGCAAAATCAGATTCTCTGTATCATATCGAAGCAGCATCTTATATGATAGAATTAAGACATTCCGAACAAGGGAATGATACCTTAATTGAATCTAAGACTCTTCAAGGATACTAGAGCAGTATCTCTAAAAATTGAATGAGACTCTTCATATTGATGAAGCAGCATCTTAAACAGCAAAATTAGATTCTCTGTTTCATATCGAAGCAGCATCTTATATGATAGAATTAAGACATTTCGAACAAGGAATGATACCTTAATTGAATCTAAGGCTCTTCAAGGATACTAGAGCAGTATCTCTAAAAATTGAATGAGACTCTTCATATTAATGAAGCAGCATCCCAAACAGCAAAATTAGATTCTCTGTATCATATCGAAGCAGCATCTTATATGATAGAATTAAGACATTCCGAACAAGGAAGGTTACCTTAATTGAATCTAAGACTTATCAAGGATACTAGAGCAGTATCTCTAAAAATTGAATGAGACTCTTCATATTGATGAAGCAGCATCTTAAACAGCAAAATTAGATTCTCTGAATCATATCGTAGCAGCATCTTATATGATAGAATTAAGACATTCCGAACAAGGGAATGATACCTTAATTGAATCTAAGACTCTTCAAGGATACTAGAGAAGTATCTCTAAAAATTGAATGAGACTCTTCATATTAATGAAGCAGCATCCCAAACAGCAAAATTAGATTCTCTGTATCATATCGAAGAAGCATCTTATATGATAGAATTAAGACATTTCGAACAAGGGAATGATACCTTAATTGAATCTAAGACTCTTCAAGGATACTAGAGCAGTATCTCTAAAAATTGAATGAGACTCTTCATATTGATGAAGCAGCATCCCAAACAGCAAAATTAGATTCTCTGTATCATATCGAAGCAGCATCTTATATGATAGAATTAAGACATTCCGAACAAGGGAATGATACCTTAATTGAATCTAAGACTCTTCAAGGATACTAGAGAAGTATCTCTAAAAATTGAATGAGACTCTTCATATTAATGAAGCAGCATCCCAAACAGCAAAATTAGATTCTCTGTATCATATCGAAGCAGCATCTTATATGATAGAATTAAGACATTTCGAACAAGGGAATGATACCTTAATTGAATCTAAGGCTCTTCAAGGATACTAGAGCAGTATCTCTAAAAATTGAATGAGACTCTTCATATTGATGATGCAGCATCTCAAACAGCAAAATGAGATTCTCTGTATCATATCGAAGCAGCATCTTATATGATAGAATTAAGACATTCCGAACAAGGGAATGATACCTTAATTGAATCTAAGACTCTTCAAAGATACTAGAGCAGTATCTCTAAAAATTGAATGAGACTCTTCATATTGATGATGCAGCATCTTAAACAGCAAAATCAGATTCTCTGTTTCATATCGAAGCAGCATCTTATATGATAGAATTAAGACATTTCGAACAAGGTAATGATACCTTAATTGAATCTAAGGCTCTTCAAGGATACTAGAGCAGTATCTCTAAAAATTGAATGAGACTCTTCATATTGATGATGCAGCATCTCAAACAGCAAAATGTGATTCTCTGTATCATATCGAAGCAGCATCTTATATGATAGAATTAAGACATTCCGAACAAGGGAATGATACCTTAATTGAATCTAAGACTCTTCAAAGATACTAGAGCAGTATCTCTAAAAATTGAATGAGACTCTTCATATTGATGATGCAGCATCTTAAACAGCAAAATCAGATTCTCTGTTTCATATCGAAGCAGCATCTTATATGATAGAATTAAGACATTTCGAACAAGGTAATGATACCTTAATTGAATCTAAGGCTCTTCAAGGATACTAGAGCAGTATCTCTAAAAATTGAATGAGACTCTTCATATTGATGAAGCAGCATCCCAAACAGCAAAATTAGATTCTCTGTATCATATCGAAGCAGCATCTTATATGATAGAATTAAGACATTCCGAACAAGGGAGTGATACCTTAATTGAATCTAAGACTCTTGAAGGATACTAGAGAAGTATCTCTAAAAATTGAATAAGACTCTTCATATTAATGAAGCAACATCCCAAACAGCAAAATTAGATTCTCTGTATCATATTGTAGCAGCATCTTATATGATAGAATTAAGACATTCCGAACAAGGGAATGATACCTTAATTGAATCTAAGACTCTTCAAGGATACTAGAGCAGTATCTCTAAAATTTAAATGAGACTCTTCATATTGATGATGCAGCATCTTAAAGAGCAAAATTAGATTCTCTGTTTCATATCGAAGCAGCATCTTATATGATAGAATTAAGACATTTCGAACAAGGTAATGATACCATAATTGAATCTAAGGCTCTTCAAGGATACTAGAGCAGTATCTCTAAAAATTGAATGAGACTCTTCATATTGATGAAGCAGCATCCCAAACAGCAAAATTAGATTCTCTGTATCATATCGAAGCAGCATCTTATATGATAGAATTAAGACATTCCGAACAAGGAAGGTTACCTTAATTGAATCTAAGACTTATCAAGGATACTAGAGCAGTATCTCTAAAATTTGAATGAGACTCTTCATATTGATGAAGCAGCATCTTAAACAGCAAAATTAGATTCTCTGAATCATATCGTAGCAGCATCTTATATGATAGAATTAAGACATTCCGAACAAGGGAATGATACCTTAATTGAATCTAAGACTCTTCAAGGATACTAGAGAAGTATCTCTAAAAATTGAATGAGACTCTTCATATTAATGAAGCAGCATCCCAAACAGCAAAATTAGATTCTCTGTATCATATCGAAGAAGCATCTTATATGATAGAATTAAGACATTTCGAACAAGGGAATGATACCTTAATTGAATCTAAGACTCTTCAAGGATACTAGAGCAGTATCTCTAAAAATTGAATGAGACTCTTCATATTGATGAAGCAGCATCCCAAACAGCAAAATTAGATTCTCTGTATCATATCGAAGCAGCATCTTATATGATAGAATTAAGACATTCCGAACAAGGGAATGATACCTTAATTGAATCTAAGACTCTTCAAGGATACTAGAGCAGTATCTCTAAAAATTGAATGAGACTCTTCATATTGATGAAGCAGCATCCCAAACAGCAAAATTAGATTCTCTGTATCATATCGAAGCAGCATCTTATATGATAGAATTAAGACATTTCGAACAAGGGAATGATACCTTAATTGAATCTAAGGCTCTTCAAGGATACTAGAGCAGTATCTCTAAAAATTGAATGAGACTCTTCATATTAATGATGCAGCATCTCAAACAGCAAAATGAGATTCTCTGTATCATATCGAAGCAGCATCTTATATGATAGAATTAAGACATTCCGAACAAGGAATGATACCTTAATTTAATCTAAGACTCTTCAAAGACACTAGAGCAGTATCTCTAAAAATTGAATGAGATTCTTCATATTGATGATGCAACATCTTAAACAGCAAAATCAGATTCTCTGTTTCATATCGAAGCAGCATCTTATATGATAGAATTAAGACATTTCGAACAAGGTAATGATACCTTAATTGAATCTAAGGCTCTTCAAGGATACTAGAGCAGTATCTCTAAAAATTGAATGAGACTCTTCATATTGAATGCAGCATCTCAAACAGCAAAATTAGATTCTCTGTATCATATCGAAGCAGCATCTTATATGATAGAATTAAGACATTCCGAACAAGGGAATGATACCTTAATTGAATCTAAGACTCTTCAAGGATACTAGAGCAGTATCTCTAAAAAATGAATGAGACTCTTCATATTGATGAAGCAGCATCTTAAACAGCAAAATCAGATTCTCTGTTTCATATCGAAGCAGCATCTGATATGATAGAATTAAGACATTTCGAACAAGGTAATGATACCTTAATTGAATCTAAGACTCTTCAAGGATACTAGAGCAGTATCTCTAAAAATTGAATGAGACTCTTCATATTGATGAAGCAGCATCCCAAACAGCAAAATTAGATTCTCTGTATCATATCGAAGCAGCATCTTATATGATAGAATTAAGACATTCCGAACAAGGGAATGATACCTTAATTGAATCTAAGACTCTTCAAGGATACTAGAGCAGTATCTCTAAAAATTGAATGAGACTCTTCATATTGATGAAGCAGCATCCCAAACAGCAAAATTAGATTCTCTGTATCATATCGAAGCAGCATCTTATATGATAGAATTAAGACATTCCGAACAAGGGAATGATACCTTAATTGAATCTAAGACTCTTCAAGGATACTAGAGCAGTATCTCTAAAAATTGAATGAGACTCTTCATATTGATGATGCAGCATCTCAAACAGCAAAATGATTCTCTGTATCATATCGAAGCAGCATCTTATATGATAGAATTAAGACATTCCGAACAAGGAATGATACCTTAATTGAATCTAAGACTCTTCAAGGATACTAGAGCAGTATCTCTAAAAATTGAATGAGACTCTTCATATTGATGATGCAGCATCTTAAACAGCAAAATCAGATTCTCTGTTTCATATCGAAGCAGCATCTTATATGATAGAATTAAGACATTTCGAACAAGGTAATGATACCTTAATTGAATCTAAGGCTCTTCAAGGATACTAGAGCAGTATCTCTAAAAATTGAATGAGACTCTTCATATTGATGAAGCAGCATCCCAAACAGCAAAATTAGATTCTCTGTATCATATCGAAGCAGCATCTTATATGATAGAATTAAGACATTCCGAACAAGGGAATGATACCTTAATTGAATCTAAGACTCTTCAAGGATACTAGAGCAGTATCTCTAAAAATTGAATGAGACTCTTCATATTGATGAAGCAGCATCCCAAACAGCAAAATTAGATTCTCTGTATCATATCGAAGCAGCATCTTATATGATAGAATTAAGACATTCCGAACAAGGGAATGATACCTTAATTGAATCTAAGACTCTTCAAGGATACTAGAGCAGTATCTCTAAAAATTGAATGAGACTCTTCATATTGATGATGCAGCATCCTAAACAGCAAAATCAGATTCTCTGTTTCATATCGAAGCAGCATCTTATATGATAGAATTAAGACATTCCGAACAAGGAATGATACCTTAATTGAATCTAAGACTCTTCAAGGATACTAGAGCAGTATCTCTAAAAATTGAATGAGACTCTTCATATTGATGAAGCAGCATCTTAAACAGCAAAATTAGATTCTCTGTATCATATCGAAGCAGCATCTTATATGATAGAATTAAGACATTCCGAACAAGGGAATGATACCTTAATTGAATCTAAGACTCTTCAAGGATACTAGAGCAGTATCTCTAAAAATTGAATGAGACTCTTCATATTGATGAAGCAGCATCCCAAACAGCAAAATTAGATTCTCTGTATCATATCGAAGCAGCATCTTATATGATAGAATTAAGACATTTCGAACAAGGAATGATACCTTAATTGAATCTAAGACTCTTCAAGGATACTAGAGCAGT
The DNA here is from genome assembly GCF_024323335.1 of Lathyrus oleraceus. NCBI lineage: Eukaryota > Viridiplantae > Streptophyta > Magnoliopsida > Fabales > Fabaceae > Lathyrus > Lathyrus oleraceus. The sequence goes on from NW_026112504.1 coordinate 66,005, forward strand.
ATCTCTAAAAATTGAATGAGACTCTTCATATTGATGAAGCAGCATCCCAAACAGCAAAATTAGATTCTCTGTATCATATCGAAGCAGCATCTTATATGATAGAATTAAGACATTCCGAACAAGGGAATGATACCTTAATTGAATCTAAGGCTCTTCAAGGATACTAGAGCAGTATCTCTAAAAATTGAATGAGACTCTTCATATTGATGATGCAGCATCTCAAACAGCAAAATGTGATTCTCTGTATCATATCGAAGCAGCATCTTATATGATAGAATTAAGACATTCCGAACAAGGGAATGATACCTTAATTGAATCTAAGACTCTTCAAGGATACTAGAGCAGTATCTCTAAAAATTGAATGAGACTCTTCATATTGATGATGCAGCATCTTAAACAGCAAAATCAGATTCTCTGTTTCATATCGAAGCAGCATCTTATATGATAGAATTAAGACATTTCGAACAAGGGAATGATACCTTAATTGAATCTAAGGCTCTTCAAGGATACTAGAGCAGTATCTCTAAAAATTGAATGAGACTCTTCATATTGATGAAGCAGCATCCCAAACAGCAAAATAGATTCTCTGTATCATATCGAAGCAGCATCTTATATGATAGAATTAAGACATTCCGAACAAGGGAGTGATACCTTAATTGAATCTAAGACTCTTCAAGGATAATAGAGAAGTATCTCTAAAAATTGAATAAGACTCTTCATATTAATGAAGCAACATCCCAAACAGCAAAATTAGATTCTCTGTATCATAATGATGCAGCATCTTATATGATAGAATTAAGACATTCCGAACAAGGGAATGATACCTTAATTGAATCTAAGGCTCTTCAAGGATACTAGAGCAGTATCTCTAAAAATTGAATGAGACTCTTCATATTAATGAAGCAGCATCCCAAACAGCAAAATTAGATTCTCTGTATCATATTGTAGCAGCATCTTATATGATAGAATTAAGACATTCCGAACAAGGAAGGTTACCTTAATTGAATCTAAGACTTATCAAGGATACTAGAGCAGTATCTCTAAAATTTGAATGAGACTCTTCATATTGATGAAGCAGCATCTTAAACAGCAAAATTAGATTCTCTGAATCATATCGAAGCAGCATCTTATATGATAGAATTAAGACATTCCGAACAAGGGAATGATACCTTAATTGAATCTAAGACTCTTCAAGGATACTAGAGCAGTATCTCTAAAAATTGAATGAGACTCTTCATATTAATGAAGCAGCATCCCAAACAGCAAAATTAGATTCTCTGTATCATATCGAAGAAGCATCTTATATGATAGAATTAAGACATTTCGAACAAGGGAATGATACCTTAATTGAATCTAAGGCTCTTTAAGAAGCAAGGTAATGATAGAATTAAGACATTTCGAAGAAGCATCTTATATTATAGAATTAAGACATTTCGAAGAAGGTAATGATAGCTTAATTGAATCTAAGGCTCTTCAAGGATACTAGAGCAGTATCTTTAAAAATTGAATGAGACTCTTCATATTAATGATGCAGCATCTCAAACATTAAAATTAGATTCTCTGTATCATATCGTAGCAGCATCTTATATGATAGAATTAAGACATTCCGAACAAGGGAAGGATACCTTAATTGAATCTAAGACTTATCCAGGATACTAGAGCAGTATCTCTAAAATTTAAATGAGACTCTTCATATTGATGATGCAGCATCTTAAAGAGCAAAATCAGATTCTCTGTTTCATATCGAAGCAGCATCTTATATGATAGAATTAAGACATTTCGAACAAGGTAATGATACCATAATTGAATCTAAGGCTCTTCAAGGATACTAGAGCAGTATCTCTAAAAATTGAATGAGACTCTTCATATTAATGAAGCAGCATCCCAAACAGCAAAATTAGATTCTCTGTATCATATCGAAGCAGCATCTTATATGATAGAATTAAGACATTCCGAACAAGGAAGGTTACCTTAATTGAATCTAAGACTTATCAAGGATACTAGAGCAGTATCTCTAAAATTTGAATGAGACTCTTCATATTGATGAAGCAGCATCTTAAACAGCAAAATTAGATTCTCTGAATCATATCGTAGCAGCATCTTATATGATAGAATTAAGACATTCCGAACAAGGGAATGATACCTTAATTGAATCTAAGACTCTTCAAGGATACTAGAGAAGTATCTCTAAAAATTGAATGAGACTCTTCATATTGATGAAGCAGCATCCCAAACAGCAAAATTAGATTCTCTGTATCATATCGAAGCAGCATCTTATATGATAGAATTAAGACATTCCGAACAAGGGAATGATACCTTAATTGAATCTAAGGCTCTTCAAGGATACTAGAGAAGTATCTCTAAAAATTGAATGAGACTCTTCATATTGATGATGCAGCATCTCAAACAGCAAAATGAGATTCTCTGTATCATATCGAAGCAGCATCTTATATGATAGAATTAAGACATTCCGAACAAGGGAATGATACCTTAATTGAATCTAAGACTCTTCAAAGATACTAGAGCAGTATCTCTAAAAATTGAATGAGACTCTTCATATTGATGATGCAGCATCTTAAACAGCAAAATCAGATTCTCTGTTTCATATCGAAGCAGCATCTTATATGATAGAATTAAGACATTTCGAACAAGGTAATGATACCTTAATTGAATCTAAGGCTCTTCAAGGATACTAGAGCAGTATCTCTAAAAATTGAATGAGACTCTTCATATTGATGAAGCAGCATCCCAAACAGCAAAATTAGATTCTCTGTATCATATCGTAGCAGCATCTTATATGATAGAATTAAGACATTCCGAACAAGGGAATGATACCTTAATTGAATCTAAGACTCTTCAAGGATACTAGAGCAGTATCTCTAAAAATTGAATGAGACTCTTCATATTGATGAAGCAGCATCCCAAACAGCAAAATTAGATTCTCTGTATCATAATGATGCAGCATCTTATATGATAGAATTAAGACATTCCGAACAAGGGAATGATACCTTAATTGAATCTAAGGCTCTTCAAGGATACTAGAGCAGTATCTCTAAAAATTGAATGAGACTCTTCATATTGATGAAGCAGCATCCCAAACAGCAAAATTAGATTCTCTGTATCATATCGAAGCAGCATCTTATATGATAGAATTAAGACATTCCGAACAAGGAAGGTTACCTTAATTGAATCTAAGACTTATCAAGGATACTAGAGCAGTATCTCTAAAATTTGAATGAGACTCTTCATATTGATGAAGCAGCATCTTAAACAGCAAAATTAGATTCTCTGAATCATATCGTAGCAGCATCTTATATGATAGAATTAAGACATTCCGAACAAGGGAATGATACCTTAATTGAATCTAAGACTCTTCAAGGATACTAGAGAAGTATCTCTAAAAATTGAATGAGACTCTTCATATTAATGAAGCAGCATCCCAAACAGCAAAATTAGATTCTCTGTATCATATCGAAGAAGCATCTTATATGATAGAATTAAGACATTTCGAACAAGGGAATGATACCTTAATTGAATCTAAGGCTCTTTAAGAAGCAAGGTAATGATAGAATTAAGACATTTCGAAGAAGCATCTTATATTATAGAATTAAGACATTTCGAAGAAGGTAATGATAGCTTAATTGAATCTAAGGCTCTTCAAGGATACTAGAGCAGTATCTTTAAAAATTGAATGAGACTCTTCATATTAATGATGCAGCATCTCAAACATTAAAATTAGATTCTCTGTATCATATCGTAGCAGCATCTTATATGATAGAATTAAGACATTCCGAACAAGGGAAGGATACCTTAATTGAATCTAAGACTTATCCAGGATACTAGAGCAGTATCTCTAAAATTTAAATGAGACTCTTCATATTGATGATGCAGCATCTTAAAGAGCAAAATCAGATTCTCTGTTTCATATCGAAGCAGCATCTTATATGATAGAATTAAGACATTTCGAACAAGGTAATGATACCTTAATTGAATCTAAGGCTCTTCAAGGATACTAGAGCAGTATCTCTAAAAATTGAATGAGACTCTTCATATTGATGAAGCAGCATCCCAAACAGCAAAATTAGATTCTCTGTTTCATATCGAAGCAGCATCTTATATGATAGAATTAAGACATTCCGAACAAGGAAGGTTACCTTAAATGAATCTAAGACTTATCAAGGATACTAGAGCAGTATCTCTAAAATTTGAATGAGACTCTTCATATTGATGAAGCAGCATCTTAAACAGCAAAATTAGATTCTCTGAATCATATCGTAGCAGCATCTTATATGATAGAATTAAGACATTCCGAACAAGGGAATGATACCTTAATTGAATCTAAGACTCTTCAAGGATACTAGAGCAGTATCTCTAAAAATTGAATGAGACTCTTCATATTGATGAAGCAGCATCCCAAACAGCAAAATTAGATTCTCTGTATCATATCGAAGCAGCATCTTATATGATAGAATTAAGACATTTCGAACAAGGGAATGATACCTTAATTGAATCTAAGGCTCTTCAAGAATACTAGAGCAGTTTCTCTAAAAATTGAATGAGACTCTTCATATTGAAGATGCAGCATCTCAAACAGTAAAATGTGATTCTCTGTATCATATCGAAGCAGCATCTTATATGATAGAATTAAGATATTCCGAACAAGGGAATGATACCTTAATTGAATCTAAGACTCTTCAAAGATACTAGAGCAGTATCTCTAAAAATTGAATGAGACTCTTCATATTGATGATGCAGCATCTTAAACAGCAAAATCAGATTCTCTGTTTCATATCGAAGCAGCATCTTATATGATAGAATTAAGACATTTCGAACAAGGTAATGATACCTTAATTGAATCTAAGGCTCTTCAAGGATACTAGAGCAGTATCTCTAAAATTGAATGAGACTCTTCATATTGATGAAGCAGCATCCCAAACAGCAAAATTAGATTCTCTGTATCATATCGAAGCAGCATCTTATATGATAGAATTAAGACATTTCGAACAAGGGAATGATACCTTAATTGAATCTAAGGCTCTTCAAGGATACTAGAGCAGTATCTCTAAAAATTGAATGAGACTCTTCATATTAATGATGCAGCATCTCAAACAGCAAAATGTGATTCTCTGTATCATATCGAAGCAGCATCTTATATGATAGAATTAAGACATTCCGAACAAGGGAATGATACCTTAATTGAATCTAAGACTCTTCAAAGATACTAGAGCAGTATCTCTAAAAATTGAATGAGACTCTTCATATTGATGATGCAGCATCTTAAACAGCAAAATCAGATTCTCTGTTTCATATCGAAGCAGCATCTTATATGATAGAATTAAGACATTTCGAACAAGGTAATGATACCTTAATTGAATCTAAGGCTCTTCAAGGATACTAGAGCAGTATCTCTAAAAATTGAATGAGACTCTTCATATTGATGAAGCAGCATCCCAAACAGCAAAATTAGATTCTCTGTATCATATCGAAGCAGCATCTTATATGATAGAATTAAGACATTCCGAACAAGGGAATGATACCTTAATTGAATCTAAGACTCTTCAAGGATACTAGAGCAGTATCTCTAAAAATTGAATGAGACTCTTCATATTGATGAAGCAGCATCCCAAACAGCAAAATTAGATTCTCTGTATCATATCGAAGCAGCATCTTATATGATAGAATTAAGACATTCCGAACAAGGGAATGATACCTTAATTGAATCTAAGACTTATCAAGGATACTAGAGCAGTATCTCTAAAATTTGAATGAGACTCTTCATATTGATGATGCAGCATCTTAAACAGCAAAATCAGATTCTCTGTTTCATATCGAAGCAGCATCTTATATGATAGAATTAAGACATTTCGAACAAGGTAATGATACCTTAATTGAATCTAAGGCTCTTCAAGGATACTAGAGCAGTATCTCTAAAAATTGAATGAGACTCTTCATATTGATGAAGCAGCATCCCAAACAGCAAAATTAGATTCTCTGTATCATATCGAAGCAGCATCTTATATGATAGAATTAAGACATTCCGAACAAGGAATGATACCTTAATTGAATCTAAGACTCTTCAAGGATACTAGAGCAGTATCTCTAAAATTGAATGAGACTCTTCATATTGATGAAGCAGCATCTTAAACAGCAAAATTAGATTCTCTGTATCATATCGAAGCAGCATCTTATATGATAGAATTAAGACATTCCGAACAAGGGAATGATACCTTAATTGAATCTAAGACTCTTCAAGGATACTAGAGCAGTATCTCTAAAAATTGAATGAGACTCTTCATATTGATGAAGCAGCATCCCAAACAGCAAAATTAGATTCTCTGTATCATATCGAAGCAGCATCTTATATGATAGAATTAAGACATTTCGAACAAGGAATGATACCTTAATTGAATCTAAGGCTCTTCAAGGATACTAGAGCAGTATCTCTAAAAATTGAATGAGACTCTTCATATTGAATGCAGCATCTCAAACAGCAAAATGTGATTCTCTGTATCATATCGAAGCAGCATCTTATATGATAGAATTAAGACATTCCGAACAAGGGAATGATACCTTAATTGAATCTAAGACTCTTCAAGATACTAGAGCAGTATCTCTAAAAATTGAATGAGACTCTTCATATTGATGATGCAGCATCTTAAACAGCAAAATCAGATTCTCTGTTTCATATCGAAGCAGCATCTTATATGATAGAATTAAGACATTTCGAACAAGGTAATGATACCTTAATTGAATCTAAGGCTCTTCAAGGATACTAGAGCAGTATCTCTAAAAATTGAATGAGACTCTTCATATTGATGAAGCAGCATCCCAAACAGCAAAATTAGATTCTCTGTATCATATCGAAGCAGCATCTTATATGATAGAATTAAGACATTTCGAACAAGGGAATGATACCTTAATTGAATCTAAGGCTCTTCAAGGATACTAGAGCAGTATCTCTAAAAATTGAATGAGACTCTTCATATTAATGATGCAGCATCTCAAACAGCAAAATGAGATTCTCTGTATCATATCGAAGCAGCATCTTATATGATAGAATTAAGACATTCCGAACAAGGAAATGATACCTTAATTGAATCTAAGACTCTTCAAAGACACTAGAGCAGTATCTCTAAAAATTGAATGAGACTCTTCATATTGATGATGCAGCATCTTAACAGCAAAATCAGATTCTCTGTTTCATATCGAAGCAGCATCTTATATGATAGAATTAAGACATTTCGAACAAGGTAATGATACCTTAATTGAATCTAAGGCTCTTCAAGGATACTAGAGCAGTATCTCTAAAAATTGAATGAGACTCTTCATATTATGATGCAGCATCTCAAACAGCAAAATGTGATTCTCTGTATCATATCGAAGCAGCATCTTATATGATAGAATTAAGATATTCCGAACAAGGGAATGATACCTTAATTGAATCTAAGACTCTTCAAAGATACTAGAGCAGTATCTCTAAAAATTGAATGAGACTCTTCATATTGATGATGCAGCATCTTAAACAGCAAAATCAGATTCTCTGTTTCATATCGAAGCAGCATCTTATATGATAGAATTAAGACATTTCGAACAAGGTAATGATACCTTAATTGAATCTAAGGCTCTTCAAGGATACTAGAGCAGTATCTCTAAAAATTGAATGAGACTCTTCATATTGATGAAGCAGCATCCAAACAGCAAAATTAGATTCTCTGTATCATATCGAAGCAGCATCTTATATGATAGAATTAAGACATTTCGAACAAGGGAATGATACCTTAATTGAATCTAAGACTCTTCAAGGATACTAGAGCAGTATCTCTAAAAATTGAATGAGACTCTTCATATTGATGAAGCAGCATCCCAAACAGCAAAATTAGATTCTCTGTATCATATCGAAGCAGCATCTTATATGATAGAATTAAGACATTTCGAACAAGGGAATGATACCTTAATTGAATCTAAGGCTCTTCAAGGATACTAGAGCAGTATCTCTAAAAATTGAATGAGACTCTTCATATTGATGATGCAGCATCTCAAACAGCAAAATGTGATTCTCTGTATCATATCGAAGCAGCATCTTATATGATAGAATTAAGACATTCCGAACAAGGGAATGATACCTTAATTGAATCTAAGACTCTTCAAAGATACTAGAGCAGTATCTCTAAAAATTGAATGAGACTCTTCATATTGATGATGCAGCATCTTAAACAGCAAAATCAGATTCTCTGTTTCATATCGAAGCAGCATCTTATATGATAGAATTAAGACATTTCGAACAAGGTAATGATACCTTAATTGAATCTAAGGCTCTTCAAGGATACTAGAGCAGTATCTCTAAAAATTGAATGAGACTCTTCATATTGATGAAGCAGCATCCCAAACAGCAAAATTAGATTCTCTGTATCATATCGAAGCAGCATCTTATATGATAGAATTAAGACATTCCGAACAAGGGAATGATACCTTAATTGAATCTAAGACTCTTCAAGGATACTAGAGCAGTATCTCTAAAAATTGAATGAGACTCTTCATATTAATGAAGCAGCATCCCAAACAGCAAAATTAGATTCTCTGTATCATATCGAAGCAGCATCTTATATGATAGAATTAAGACATTCCGAACAAGGGAATGATACCTTAATTGAATCTAAGACTCTTCCAGGATACTAGAGCAGTATCTCTAAAATTTAAATGAGACTCTTCATATTGATGATGCAGCATCTTAAAGAGCAAAATCAGATTCTCTGTTTCATATCGAAGCAGCATCTTATATGATAGAATTAAGACATTTCGAACAAGGTAATGATACCTTAATTGAATCTAAGGCTCTTCAAGGATACTAGAGCAGTATCTCTAAAAATTGAATGAGACTCTTCATATTGATGAAGCAGCATCCCAAACAGCAAAATTAGATTCTCTGTATCATATCGAAGCAGCATCTTATATGATAGAATTAAGACATTCCGAACAAGGAAGGTTACCTTAATTGAATCTAAGACTCATCAAGGATACTAGAGCAGTATCTCTAAAAATTGAATGAGACTCTTCATATTGATGAAGCAGCATCTTAAACAGCAAAATTAGATTCTCTGTATCATATCGTAGCAGCATCTTATATGATAGAATTAAGACATTCCGAACAAGGGAATGATACCTTAATTGAATCTAAGACTCTTCAAGGATACTAGAGCAGTATCTCTAAAAATTGAATGAGACTCTTCATATTGATGAAGCAGCATCCCAAACAGCAAAATTAGATTCTCTGTATCATATCGAAGCAGCATCTTATATGATAGAATTAAGACATTTCGAACAAGGTAATGATACCTTAATTGAATCTAAGGCTCTTCAAGGATACTAGAGCAGTATCTCTAAAAATTGAATGAGACTCTTCATATTGATGATGCAGCATCTCAAACAGTAAAATGTGATTCTCTGTATCATATCGAAGCAGCATCTTATATGATAGAATTAAGATATTCCGAACAAGGGAATGATACCTTAATTGAATCTAAGACTCTTCAAAGACACTAGAGCAGTATCTCTAAAAATTGAATGAGACTCTTCATATTGATGATGCAGCATCTTAAACAGCAAAATCAGATTCTCTGTTTCATATCGAAGCAGCATCTTATATGATAGAATTAAGACATTTCGAACAAGGTAATGATACCTTAATTGAATCTAAGGCTCTTCAAGGATACTAGAGCAGTATCTCTAAAAATTGAATGAGACTCTTCATATTGATGAAGCAGCATCCCAAACAGCAAAATTAGATTCTCTGTATCATATCGAAGAAGCATCTTATATGATAGAATTAAGACATTTCGAACAAGGGAATGATACCTTAATTGAATCTAAGGCTCTTCAAGGATACTAGAGCAGTATCTCTAAAAATTGAATGAGACTCTTCATATTAATGATGCAGCATCTCAAACAGCAAAATGAGATTCTCTGTATCATATCGAAGCAGCATCTTATATGATAGAATTAAGACATTCCGAACAAGGAAATGATACCTTAATTGAATCTAAGACTCTTCAAAGATACTAGAGCAGTATCTCTAAAAATTGAATGAGATTCTTCATATTGATGATGCAGCATCTTAACAGCAAAATCAGATTCTCTGTTTCATATCGAAGCAGCATCTTATATGATAGAATTAAGACATTTCGAACAAGGTAATGATACCTTAATTGAATCTAAGGCTCTTCAAGGATACTAGAGCAGTATCTCTAAAAATTGAATGAGACTCTTCATATTAAGATGCAGCATCTCAAACAGCAAAATGTGATTCTCTGTATCATATCGAAGCAGCATCTTATATGATAGAATTAAGATATTCCGAACAAGGGAATGATACCTTAATTGAATCTAAGACTCTTCAAAGATACTAGAGCAGTATCTCTAAAAATTGAATGAGACTCTTCATATTGATGATGCAGCATCTTAAACAGCAAAATCAGATTCTCTGTTTCATATCGAAGCAGCATCTTATATGATAGAATTAAGACATTTCGAACAAGGTAATGATACCTTAATTGAATCTAAGGCTCTTCAAGGATACTAGAGCAGTATCTCTAAAAATTGAATGAGACTCTTCATATTGATGAAGCAGCATCCAAACAGCAAAATTAGATTCTCTGTATCATATCGAAGCAGCATCTTATATGATAGAATTAAGACATTTCGAACAAGGGAATGATACCTTAATTGAATCTAAGACTCTTCAAGGATACTAGAGCAGTATCTCTAAAAATTGAATGAGACTCTTCATATTGATGAAGCAGCATCCAAACAGCAAAATTAGATTCTCTGTATCATATCGAAGCAGCATCTTATATGATAGAATTAAGACATTTCGAACAAGGGAATGATACCTTAATTGAATCTAAGGCTCTTCAAGGATACTAGAGCAGTATCTCTAAAAATTGAATGAGACTCTTCATATTGAATGATGCAGCATCTCAAACAGCAAAATGATTCTCTGTATCATATCGAAGCAGCATCTTATATGATAGAATTAAGACATTCCGAACAAGGGAATGATACCTTAATTGAATCTAAGACTCTTCAAAGATACTAGAGCAGTATCTCTAAAAATTGAATGAGACTCTTCATATTGATGATGCAGCATCTTAAACAGCAAAATCAGATTCTCTGTTTCATATCGAAGCAGCATCTTATATGATAGAATTAAGACATTTCGAACAAGGTAATGATACCTTAATTGAATCTAAGGCTCTTCAAGGATACTAGAGCAGTATCTCTAAAAATTGAATGAGACTCTTCATATTGATGAAGCAGCATCCAAACAGCAAAATTAGATTCTCTGTATCATATCGAAGCAGCATCTTATATGATAGAATTAAGACATTTCGAACAAGGGAATGATACCTTAATTGAATCTAAGGCTCTTCAAGGATACTAGAGCAGTATCTCTAAAAATTGAATGAGACTCTTCATATTAATGATGCAGCATCTCAAACAGCAAAATGTGATTCTCTGTATCATATCGAAGCAGCATCTTATATGATAGAATTAAGACATTCCGAACAAGGGAATGATACCTTAATTGAATCTAAGACTCTTCAAAGATACTAGAGCAGTATCTCTAAAAATTGAATGAGACTCTTCATATTGATGATGCAGCATCTTAAACAGCAAAATCAGATTCTCTGTTTCATATCGAAGCAGCATCTTATATGATAGAATTAAGACATTTCGAACAAGGTAATGATACCTTAATTGAATCTAAGGCTCTTCAAGGATACTAGAGCAGTATCTCTAAAAATTGAATGAGACTCTTCATATTGATGAAGCAGCATCCAAACAGCAAAATTAGATTCTCTGTATCATATCGAAGCAGCATCTTATATGATAGAATTAAGACATTTCGAACAAGGGAATGATACCTTAATTGAATCTAAGACTCTTCAAGGATACTAGAGCAGTATCTCTAAAAATTGAATGAGACTCTTCATATTGATGATGCAGCATCTCAAACAGCAAAATGAGATTCTCTGTATCATATCGAAGCAGCATCTTATATGATAGAATTAAGACATTCCGAACAAGGGAATGATACCTTAATTGAATCTAAGACTCTTCAAGGATACTAGAGCAGTATCTCTAAAAATTGAATGAGACTCTTCATATTGATGATGCAGCATCTTAAACAGCAAAATCAGATTCTCTGTTTCATATCGAAGCAGCATCTTATATGATAGAATTAAGACATTTCGAACAAGGGAATGATACCTTAATTGAATCTAAGACTCTTCAAGGATACTAGAGCAGTATCTCTAAAAATTGAATGAGACTCTTCATATTAATGAAGCAGCATCTTAAACAGCAAAATGAGATTCTCTGTTTCATATCGAAGCAGCATCTTATATGATAGAATTAAGACATTTCGAACAAGGAATGATACCTTAATTGAATCTAAGACTCTTCAAGGATACTAGAGCAGTATCTCTAAAAATTGAATGAGACTCTTCATATTGATGAAGCAGCATCCCAAACAGCAAAATTAGATTCTCTGTATCATATCGAAGCAGCATCTTATATGATAGAATTAAGACATTTCGAACAAGGGAATGATACCTTAATTGAATCTAAGGCTCTTCAAGGATACTAGAGCAGTATCTCTAAAAATTGAATGAGACTCTTCATATTGATGAAGCAGCATCTCAAACAGCAAAATGAGATTCTCTGTATCATATCGAAGCAGCATCTTATATGATAGAATTAAGACATTTCGAACAAGGGAATGATACCTTAATTGAATCTAAGGCTCTTCAAGGATACTAGAGCAGTATCTCTAAAAATTGAATGAGACTCTTCATATTGATGAAGCAGCATCTCAAACAGCAAAATGAGATTCTCTGTTCATATCGAAGCAGCATCTTATATGATAGAATTAAGACATTCCGAACAAGGGAATGATACCTTAATTGAATCTAAGACTCTTCAAGGATACTAGAGCAGTATCTCTAAAAATTGAATGAGACTCTTCATATTGATGAAGCAGCATCTTAAACAGCAAAATGAGATTCTCTGTTCATATCGAAGCAGCATCTTATATGATAGAATTAAGACATTCCGAACAAGGGAATGATACCTTAATTGAATCTAAGACTCTTCAAGGATACTAGAGCAGTATCTCTAAAAATTGAATGAGACTCTTCATATTGATGAAGCAGCATCTTAAACAGCAAAATTAGATTCTCTGAATCATATCGTAGAAGCATCTTATATGATAGAATTAAGACATTCCGAACAAGGGAATGATACCTTAATTGAATCTAAGACTCTTCAAGGATACTAGAGAAGTATCTCTAAAAATTGAATGAGACTCTTCATATTAATGAAGCAGCATCCCAAACAGCAAAATTAGATTCTCTGTATCATATCGAAGAAGCATCTTATATGATAGAATTAAGACATTCCGAACAAGGAAGGTTACCTTAATTGAATCTAAGACTTATCAAGGATACTAGAGCAGTATCTCTAAAAATTGAATGAGACTCTTCATATTGATGAAGCAGCATCTTAAACAGCAAAATTAGATTCTCTGAATCATATCGTAGAAGCATCTTATATGATAGAATTAAGACATTCCGAACAAGGGAATGATACCTTAATTGAATCTAAGACTCTTCAAGGATACTAGAGCAGTATCTCTAAAAATTGAATGAGACTCTTCATATTGATGAAGCAGCATCCCAAACAGCAAAATTAGATTCTCTGTATCATATCGAAGCAGCATCTTATATGATAGAATTAAGACATTTCGAACAAGGGAATGATACCTTAATTGAATCTAAGGCTCTTCAAGATACTAGAGCAGTATCTCTAAAAATTGAATGAGACTCTTCATATTGAAGATGCAGCATCTCAAACAGCAAAATGAGATTCTCTGTATCATATCGAAGCAGCATCTTATATGATAGAATTAAGACATTCCGAACAAGGGAATGATACCTTAATTGAATCTAAGACTCTTCAAAGACACTAGAGCAGTATCTCTAAAAATTGAATGAGACTCTTCATATTGATGATGCAGCATCTTAAACAGCAAAATCAGATTCTCTGTTTCATATCGAAGCAGCATCTTATATGATAGAATTAAGACATTTCGAACAAGGTAATGATACCTTAATTGAATCTAAGGCTCTTCAAGGATACTAGAGCAGTATCTCTAAAAATTGAATGAGACTCTTCATATTGATGAAGCAGCATCCCAAACAGCAAAATTAGATTCTCTGTATCATATCGAAGCAGCATCTTATATGATAGAATTAAGACATTTCGAACAAGGGAATGATACCTTAATTGAATCTAAGGCTCTTCAAGGATACTAGAGCAGTATCTCTAAAAATTGAATGAGACTCTTCATATTAATGATGCAGCATCTCAAACAGCAAAATGAGATTCTCTGTATCATATCGAAGCAGCATCTTATATGATAGAATTAAGACATTCCGAACAAGGGAATGATACCTTAATTGAATCTAAGACTCTTCAAGGATACTAGAGCAGTATCTCTAAAAATTGAATGAGACTCTTCATATTGATGATGCAGCATCTTAAACAGCAAAATCAGATTCTCTGTTTCATATCGAAGCAGCATCTTATATGATAGAATTAAGACATTTCGAACAAGGTAATGATACCTTAATTGAATCTAAGGCTCTTCAAGGATACTAGAGCAGTATCTCTAAAAATTGAATGAGACTCTTCATATTGATGAAGCAGCATCCCAAACAGCAAAATTAGATTCTCTGTATCATATCGAAGCAGCATCTTATATGATAGAATTAAGACATTCCGAACAAGGGAATGATACCTTAATTGAATCTAAGACTCTTCAAGGATACTAGAGAAGTATCTCTAAAAATTGAATAAGACTCTTCATATTAATGAAGCAACATCCCAAACAGCAAAATTAGATTCTCTGTATCATATTGTAGCAGCATCTTATATGATAGAATTAAGACATTCCGAACAAGGGAATGATACCTTAATTGAATCTAAGACTCTTCAAGGATACTAGAGCAGTATCTCTAAAATTTAAATGAGACTCTTCATATTGATGATGCAGCATCTTAAAGAGCAAAATCAGATTCTCTGTTTCATATCGAAGCAGCATCTTATATGATAGAATTAAGACATTTCGAACAAGGTAATGATACCTTAATTGAATCTAAGGCTCTTCAAGGATACTAGAGCAGTATCTCTAAAAATTGAATGAGACTCTTCATATTGATGAAGCAGCATCCCAAACAGCAAAATTAGATTCTCTGTATCATATCGAAGCAGCATCTTATATGATAGAATTAAGACATTCCGAACAAGGAATGATACCTTAATTGAATCTAAGACTTATCAAGGATACTAGAGCAGTATCTCTAAAATTTGAATGAGACTCTTCATATTGATGAAGCAGCATCTTAAACAGCAAAATTAGATTCTCTGAATCATATCGAAGCAGCATCTTATATGATAGAATTAAGACATTCCGAACAAGGGAATGATACCTTAATTGAATCTAAGACTCTTCAAGGATACTAGAGCAGTATCTCTAAAAATTGAATGAGACTCTTCATATTGATGAAGCAGCATCCCAAACAGCAAAATTAGATTCTCTGTATCATATCGAAGCAGCATCTTATATGATAGAATTAAGACATTTCGAACAAGGTAATGATACCTTAATTGAATCTAAGGCTCTTCAAGGATACTAGAGCAGTATCTCTAAAAATTGAATGAGACTCTTCATATTAAGATGCAGCATCTCAAACAGCAAAATGTGATTCTCTGTATCATATCGAAGCAGCATCTTATATGATAGAATTAAGACATTCCGAACAAGGGAATGATACCTTAATTGAATCTAAGACTCTTCAAGGATACTAGAGCAGTATCTCTAAAAATTGAATGAGATTCTTCATATTGATGATGCAGCATCTTAAACAGCAAAATCAGATTCTCTGTTTCATATCGAAGCAGCATCTTATATGGTAGAATTAAGACATTTCGAACAAGGTAATGATACCTTAATTGAATCTAAGGCTCTGCAAGGATACTAGAGCAGTATCTCTAAAAATTGAATGAGACTCTTCATATTAATGATGCAGCATCTCAAACATTAAAATGAGATTCTCTGTATCATATCGAAGCAACATCTTATATGATAGAATTAAGACATTCCGAACAAGGAAATGATACCTTAATTGAATCTAAGACTCTTCAAAGACACTAGAGCAGTATCTCTAAAAATTGAATGAGACTCTTCATATTGATGATGCAGCATCTTAACAGCAAAATCAGATTCTCTGTTTCATATCGAAGCAGCATCTTATATGATAGAATTAAGACATTTCGAACAAGGTAATGATACCTTAATTGAATCTAAGGCTCTTCAAGGATACTAGAGCAGTATCTCTAAAAATTGAATGAGACTCTTCATATTGATGATGCAGCATCTCAAACAGCAAAATGTGATTCTCTGTATCATATCGAAGCAGCATCTTATATGATAGAATTAAGATATTCCGAACAAGGGAATGATACCTTAATTGAATCTAAGACTCTTCAAAGATACTAGAGCAGTATCTCTAAAAATTGAATGAGACTCTTCATATTGATGATGCAGCATCTTAAACAGCAAAATCAGATTCTCTGTTTCATATCGAAGCAGCATCTTATATGATAGAATTAAGACATTTCGAACAAGGTAATGATACCTTAATTGAATCTAAGGCTCTTCAAGGATACTAGAGCAGTATCTCTAAAAATTGAATGAGACTCTTCATATTGATGAAGCAGCATCCAAACAGCAAAATTAGATTCTCTGTATCATATCGAAGCAGCATCTTATATGATAGAATTAAGACATTTCGAACAAGGGAATGATACCTTAATTGAATCTAAGGCTCTTCAAGGATACTAGAGCAGTATCTCTAAAAATTGAATGAGACTCTTCATATTAATGATGCAGCATCTCAAACAGCAAAATGAGATTCTCTGTATCATATCGAAGCAGCATCTTATATGATAGAATTAAGACATTCCGAACAAGGGAATGATACCTTAATTGAATCTAAGACTCTTCAAAGATACTAGAGCAGTATCTCTAAAAATTGAATGAGACTCTTCATATTGATGATGCAGCATCTTAAACAGCAAAATCAGATTCTCTGTTTCATATCGAAGCAGCATCTTATATGATAGAATTAAGACATTTCGAACAAGGTAATGATACCTTAATTGAATCTAAGGCTCTTCAAGGATACTAGAGCAGTATCTCTAAAAATTGAATGAGACTCTTCATATTGATGAAGCAGCATCCAAACAGCAAAATTAGATTCTCTGTATCATATCGAAGCAGCATCTTATATGATAGAATTAAGACATTTCGAACAAGGGAATGATACCTTAATTGAATCTAAGGCTCTTCAAGGATACTAGAGCAGTATCTCTAAAAATTGAATGAGACTCTTCATATTAATGATGCAGCATCTCAAACAGCAAAATGAGATTCTCTGTATCATATCGAAGCAGCATCTTATATGATAGAATTAAGACATTCCGAACAAGGGAATGATACCTTAATTGAATCTAAGACTCTTCAAGATACTAGAGCAGTATCTCTAAAATTTAAATGAGACTCTTCATATTGATGATGCAGCATCTTAAAGAGCAAAATCAGATTCTCTGTTTCATATCGAAGCAGCATCTTATATGATAGAATTAAGACATTTCGAACAAGGTAATGATACTTAATTGAATATAAGGCTCTTCAAGGGAAGGATACCTTAATTGAATCTAAGACTTATCAAGGATACTAGAGCAGTATCTCTAAAATTTGAATGAGACTCTTCATATTGATGAAGCAGCATCTTAAACAGCAAAATGAGATTCTCTGTTTCATATCGAAGCAGCATCTTATATGATAGAATTAAGACATTCCGAACAAGGGAATGATACCTTAATTGAATCTAAGACTCTTCAAGGATACTAGAGCAGTATCTCTAAAAATTGAATGAGACTCTTCATATTGATGAAGCAGCATCCCAAACAGCAAAATTAGATTCTCTGTATCATATCGTAACAGCATCTTATATGATAGAATTAAGACATTTCGAACAAGGTAATGATAGCTTAATTGAATCTAAGGCTCTTCAAGGATACTAGAGCAGTATCTCTAAAAATTGAATGAGACTCTTCATATTAATGATGCAGCATCTCAAACAGCAAAATGAGATTCTCTGTATCATATCGAAGCAGCATCTTATATGATAGAATTAAGACATTCCGAACAAGGAAATGATACCTTAATTGAATCTAAGACTCTTCAAGATACTAGAGCAGTATCTCTAAAAATTGAATGAGACTCTTCATATTGATGATGCAGCATCTTAAACAGCAAAATCAGATTCTCTGTTTCATATCGAAGCAGCATCTTATATGATAGAATTAAGACATTTCGAACAAGGTAATGATACCTTAATTGAATCTAAGGCTCTTCAAGGATACTAGAGCAGTATCTCTAAAAATTGAATGAGACTCTTCATATTGATGATGCAGCATCTCAAACAGCAAAATGTGATTCTCTGTATCATATCGAAGCAGCATCTTATATGATAGAATTAAGATATTCCGAACAAGGGAATGATACCTTAATTGAATCTAAGACTCTTCAAAGACACTAGAGCAGTATCTCTAAAAATTGAATGAGACTCTTCATATTGATGATGCAGCATCTTAAACAGCAAAATCAGATTCTCTGTTTCATATCGAAGCAGCATCTTATATGATAGAATTAAGACATTTCGAACAAGGTAATGATACCTTAATTGAATCTAAGGCTCTTCAAGGATACTAGAGCAGTATCTCTAAAAATTGAATGAGACTCTTCATATTAATGAAGCAGCATCCCAAACAGCAAAATTAGATTCTCTGTATCATATCGAAGCAGCATCTTATATGATAGAATTAAGACTTTCAAAGAACAAGAGAAGTATCTCTAAAATTGAAATAAGACTCTTCATATTGATGAGCAGTATCTCTAAAAAGCAAAATGAGATTCTCTGTTCATATGAAGCAGCATCTTATATGGTAGAATTAAGACATTTCGAACAAGGTAATGATAGCTTAATTGAATATAAGACTTCAAGGGAATGATACCTTAATTGAATCTAAGACTTTCAAGGATACTAGAGCAGTATCTCTAAAAATTGAATGAGACTCTTCATATTGATGAAGCAGCATCTTAAACAGCAAAATGAGATTCTCTGTTTCATATCGAAGCAGCATCTTATATGATAGAATTAAGACATTTCGAACAAGGAATGATACCTTAATTGAATCTAAGACTCTTCAAGGATACTAGAGCAGTATCTCTAAAAATTGAATGAGACTCTTCATATTGATGAAGCAGCATCCCAAACAGCAAAATTAGATTCTCTGTATCATATCGAAGCAGCATCTTATATTATAGAATTAAGACATTTCGAACAAGGGAATGATACCTTAATTGAATCTAAGGCTCTTCAAGGATACTAGAGCAGTATCTCTAAAAATTGAATGAGACTCTTCATATTGATGATGCAGCATCTCAAACAGCAAAATGAGATTCTCTGTATCATATCGAAGCAACATCTTATATGATAGAATTAAGACATTCCGAACAAGGAAATGATACCTTAATTGAATCTAAGACTCTTCAAAGATACTAGAGCAGTATCTCTAAAAATTGAATGAGACTCTTCATATTGATGATGCAGCATCTTAAACAGCAAAATCAGATTCTCTGTTTCATATCGAAGCAGCATCTTATATGATAGAATTAAGACATTTCGAACAAGGTAATGATACCTTAATTGAATCTAAGGCTCTTCAAGGATACTAGAGCAGTATCTCTAAAAATTGAATGAGACTCTTCATATTGATGATGCAGCATCTCAAACAGCAAAATGTGATTCTCTGTATCATATCGAAGCAGCATCTTATATGATAGAATTAAGATATTCCGAACAAGGGAATGATACCTTAATTGAATCTAAGACTCTTCAAGACACTAGAGCAGTATCTCTAAAAATTGAATGAGATTCTTCATATTGATGATGCAGCATCTTAAACAGCAAAATCAGATTCTCTGTTTCATATCGAAGCAGCATCTTATATGATAGAATTAAGACATTTCGAACAAGGTAATGATACCTTAATTGAATCTAAGGCTCTTCAAGGATACTAGAGCAGTATCTCTAAAAATTGAATGAGACTCTTCATATTGATGATGCAGCATCTCAAACAGCAAAATTGATTCTCTGTATCATATCGAAGCAGCATCTTATATGATAGAATTAAGACATTCCGAACAAGGGAATGATACCTTAATTGAATCTAAGACTCTTCAAGGATACTAGAGCAGTATCTCTAAAAATTGAATGAGACTCTTCATATTGATGAAGCAGCATCTTAAACAGCAAAATGAGATTCTCTGTTTCATATCGAAGCAGCATCTTATATGATAGAATTAAGATATTCGAACAAGGAATGATACCTTAATTGAATCTAAGACTCTTCAAGGATACTAGAGCAGTATCTCTAAAAATTGAATGAGACTCTTCATATTGATGAAGCAGCATCCCAAACAGCAAAATTAGATTCTCTGTATCATATCGAAGCAGCATCTTATATGATAGAATTAAGACATTTCGAACAAGGGAATGATACCTTAATTGAATCTAAGACTCTTCAAGGATACTAGAGCAGTATCTCTAAAAATTGAATGAGACTCTTCATATTGATGAAGCAGCATCCCAAACAGCAAAATTAGATTCTCTGTATCATATCGAAGCAGCATCTTATATGATAGAATTAAGACATTCCGAACAAGGGAATGATACCTTAATTGAATCTAAGACTCTTCAAGGATACTAGAGCAGTATCTCTAAAAATTGAATGAGACTCTTCATATTGATGAAGCAGCATCCCAAACAGCAAAATTAGATTCTCTGTATCATATCGAAGCAGCATCTTATATGATAGAATTAAGACATTTCGAACAAGGGAATGATACCTTAATTGAATCTAAGGCTCTTCAAGGATACTAGAGCAGTATCTCTAAAAATTGAATGAGACTCTTCATATTAATGATGCAGCATCTCAAACAGCAAAATGAGATTCTCTGTATCATATCGAAGCAGCATCTTATATGATAGAATTAAGACATTTCGAACAAGGAAATGATACCTTAATTGAATCTAAGACTCTTCAAAGATACTAGAGCAGTATCTCTAAAAATTGAATGAGACTCTTCATATTGATGATGCAGCATCTTAAACAGCAAAATCAGATTCTCTGTTTCATATCGAAGCAGCATCTTATATGATAGAATTAAGACATTTCGAACAAGGTAATGATACCTTAATTGAATCTAAGGCTCTTCAAGGATACTAGAGCAGTATCTCTAAAAATTGAATGAGACTCTTCATATTGATGATGCAGCATCTCAAACAGCAAAATTGATTCTCTGTATCATATCGAAGCAGCATCTTATATGATAGAATTAAGACATTCCGAACAAGGGAATGATACCTTAATTGAATCTAAGACTCTTCAAAGATACTAGAGCAGTATCTCTAAAAATTGAATGAGACTCTTCATATTGATGAAGCAGCATCTTAAACAGCAAAATGAGATTCTCTGTTTCATATCGAAGCAGCATCTTATATGATAGAATTAAGACATTTCGAACAAGGTAATGATACCTTAATTGAATCTAAGGCTCTTCAAGGATACTAGAGCAGTATCTCTAAAAATTGAATGAGACTCTTCATATTGATGAAGCAGCATCCCAAACAGCAAAATTAGATTCTCTGTATCATATCGAAGCAGCATCTTATATGATAGAATTAAGACATTCCGAACAAGGGAATGATACCTTAATTGAATCTAAGACTCTTCAAGGATACTAGAGCAGTATCTCTAAAAATTGAATGAGACTCTTCATATTGATGAAGCAGCATCCCAAACAGCAAAATTAGATTCTCTGTATCATATCGAAGCAGCATCTTATATGATAGAATTAAGACATTTCGAACAAGGGAATGATACCTTAATTGAATCTAAGGCTCTTCAAGGATACTAGAGCAGTATCTCTAAAAATTGAATGAGACTCTTCATATTAATGATGCAGCATCTCAAACAGCAAAATGAGATTCTCTGTATCATATCGAAGCAACATCTTATATGATAGAATTAAGACATTCCGAACAAGGAAATGATACCTTAATTGAATCTAAGACTCTTCAAAGATACTAGAGCAGTATCTCTAAAAATTGAATGAGACTCTTCATATTGATGATGCAGCATCTTAAACAGCAAAATCAGATTCTCTGTTTCATATCGAAGCAGCATCTTATATGATAGAATTAAGACATTTCGAACAAGGTAATGATACCTTAATTGAATCTAAGGCTCTTCAAGGATACTAGAGCAGTATCTCTAAAAATTGAATGAGACTCTTCATATTGATGATGCAGCATCTCAAACAGCAAAATTAGATTCTCTGTATCATATCGAAGCAGCATCTTATATGATAGAATTAAGACATTCCGAACAAGGGAATGATACCTTAATTGAATCTAAGACTCTTCAAAGATACTAGAGCAGTATCTCTAAAAATTGAATGAGACTCTTCATATTGATGATGCAGCATCTTAAACAGCAAAATCAGATTCTCTGTTTCATATCGAAGCAGCATCTTATATGATAGAATTAAGACATTTCGAACAAGGTAATGATACCTTAATTGAATCTAAGGCTCTTCAAGGATACTAGAGCAGTATCTCTAAAAATTGAATGAGACTCTTCATATTGATGAAGCAGCATCCCAAACAGCAAAATTAGATTCTCTGTATCATATCGAAGCAGCATCTTATATGATAGAATTAAGACATTCGAACAAGGGAATGATACCTTAATTGAATCTAAGACTCTTCAAGGATACTAGAGCAGTATCTCTAAAAATTGAATGAGACTCTTCATATTGATGAAGCAGCATCCCAAACAGCAAAATTAGATTCTCTGTATCATATCGAAGCAGCATCTTATATGATAGAATTAAGACATTCCGAACAAGGGAATGATACCTTAATTGAATCTAAGACTTTCAAGGATACTAGAGCAGTATCTCTAAAAATTGAATGAGACTCTTCATATTGATGAAGCAGCATCTTAAACAGCAAAATGAGATTCTCTGTTTCATATCGAAGCAGCATCTTATATGATAGAATTAAGACATTTCGAACAAGGAATGATACCTTAATTGAATCTAAGACTCTTCAAGGATACTAGAGCAGTATCTCTAAAAATTGAATGAGACTCTTCATATTGATGAAGCAGCATCCCAAACAGCAAAATTAGATTCTCTGTATCATATCGAAGAAGCATCTTATATGATAGAATTAAGACATTTCGAACAAGGGAATGATACCTTAATTGAATCTAAGGCTCTTCAAGGATACTAGAGCAGTATCTCTAAAAATTGAATGAGACTCTTCATATTAATGATGCAGCATCTCAAACAGTAAAATGAGATTCTCTGTATCATATCGAAGCAGCATCTTATATGATAGAATTAAGACATTCCGAACAAGGAAATGATACCTTAATTGAATCTAAGACTCTTCAAAGATACTAGAGCAGTTTCTCTAAAAATTAAATGAGACTCTTCATATTAATAACGCAACATCCCAAACAGCAAAATGAGATTCTCTGTTTCATATCGAAGCAGCATCTTATATGATAGAATTAAGACATTTCGAACAAGGTAATGATACCTTAATTGAGTCTAAGGCTCTTCAAGGATACTAGAGCAGTATCTCTAAAAATTGAATGAGACTCTTCATATTAATGATGCAGCATCTCAAACAGTAAAATGAGATTCTCTGTATCATATCGAAGCAACATCTTATATGATAGAATTAAGACATTCCGAACAAGGAAATGATACCTTAATTGAATCTAAGACTCTTCAAAGACACTAGAGCAGTATCTCTAAAAATTGAATGAGATTCTTCATATTGATGATGCAGCATCTTAAACAGCAAAATCAGATTCTCTGTTTCATATCGAAGCAGCATCTTATATGGTAGAATTAAGACATTTCGAACAAGGTAATGATACCTTAATTGAATCTAAGGCTCTTCAAGGATACTAGAGCAGTATCTCTAAAAATTGAATGAGACTCTTCATATTGAAGATGCAGCATCTCAAACAGCAAAATGTGATTCTCTGTATCATATCGAAGCAGCATCTTATATGATAGAATTAAGATATTCCGAACAAGGGAATGATACCTTAATTGAATCTAAGACTCTTCAAAGACACTAGAGCAGTATCTCTAAAAATTGAATGAGATTCTTCATATTGATGATGCAGCATCTTAAACAGCAAAATCAGATTCTCTGTTTCATATCGAAGCAGCATCTTATATGGTAGAATTAAGACATTTCGAACAAGGTAATGATACCTTAATTGAATCTAAGGCTCTTCAAGGATACTAGAGCAGTATCTCTAAAAATTGAATGAGACTCTTCATATTGATGAAGCAGCATCCCAAACAGCAAAATTAGATTCTCTGTATCATATCGAAGCAGCATCTTATATGATAGAATTAAGACATTCCGAACAAGGGAATGATACCTTAATTGAATCTAAGACTCTTCAAGGATACTAGAGCAGTATCTCTAAAAATTGAATGAGACTCTTCATATTAATGAAGCAGCATCCCAAACAGCAAAATCAGATTCTCTGTATCATATCGAAGCAGCATCTTATATGATAGAATTAAGACATTCCGAACAAGGTAATGATACCTTAATTGAATCTAAGACTCTTCAAGGATACTAGAGCAGTATCTCTAAAAATTGAATGAGACTCTTCATATTGATGAAGCAGCATCTTAAACAGCAAAATGAGTTTCTCTGTTTCATATCGAAGCAGCATCTTATATGATAGAATTAAGACATTTCGAACAAGGGAATGATACCTTAATTGAATCTAAGGCTCTTCAAGGATACTAGAGCAGTATCTCTAAAAATTGAATGAGACTCTTCATATTAATGATGCAGCATCTCAAACAGCAAAATGAGATTCTCTGTATCATATCGAAGCAGCATCTTATATGATAGAATTAAGACATTCCGAACAAGGAAATGATACCTTAATTGAATCTAAGACTCTTCAAAGATACTAGAGCAGTATCTCTAAAAATTGAATGAGACTCTTCATATTGATGATGCAGCATCTTAAACAGCAAAATCAGATTCTCTGTTTCATATCGAAGCAGCATCTTATATGATAGAATTAAGACATTTCGAACAAGGTAATGATACCTTAATTGAATCTAAGGCTCTTCAAGGATACTAGAGCAGTATCTCTAAAAATTGAATGAGACTCTTCATATTGATGAAGCAGCATCCCAAACAGCAAAATTAGATTCTCTGTATCATATCGAAGCAGCATCTTATATGATAGAATTAAGACATTCCGAACAAGGGAATGATACCTTAATTGAATCTAAGACTCTTCAAGGATACTAGAGCAGTATCTCTAAAAATTGAATGAGACTCTTCATATTATGAAGCAGCATCCCAAACAGCAAAATTAGATTCTCTGTATCATATCGAAGCAGCATCTTATATGATAGAATTAAGATATTCCGAACAAGGGAATGATACCTTAATTGAATCTAAGACTCTTCAAAGACACTAGAGCAGTATCTCTAAAAATTGAATGAGATTCTTCATATTGATGATGCAGCATCTTAAACAGCAAAATCAGATTCTCTGTTTCATATCGAAGCAGCATCTTATATGATAGAATTAAGACATTTCGAAAAGGTAATGATACCTTAATTGAATCTAAGGCTCTTCAAGGATACTAGAGCAGTATCTCTAAAAATTGAATGAGACTCTTCATATTGATGAAGCAGCATCCCAAACAGCAAAATTAGATTCTCTGTATCATATCGAAGCAGCATCTTATATGATAGAATTAAGACATTCCGAACAAGGGAATGATACCTTAATTGAATCTAAGACTCTTCAAGGATACTAGAGAAGTATCTCTAAAAATTGAATGAGACTCTTCATATTAATGAAGCAGCATCCCAAACAGCAAAATTAGATTCTCTGTATCATATCGTAGCAGCATCTTATATGATAGAATTAAGACATTCCGAACAAGGGAATGATACCTTAATTGAATCTAAGACTCTTCAAGGATACTAGAGCAGTATCTCTAAAAATTGAATGAGACTCTTCATATTGATGAAGCAGCATCTTAAACAGCAAAATGAGATTCTCTATTTCATATCGAAGCAGCATCTTATATGATAGAATTAAGACATTTCGAACAAGGTAATGATACCTTAATTGAATCTAAGGCTCTTCAAGGATACTAGAGCAGTATCTCTAAAAATTGAATGAGACTCTTCATATTGATGAAGCAGCATCCCAAACAGCAAAATTAGATTCTCTGTATCATATCGAAGAAGCATCTTATATTATAGAATTAAGACATTTCGAACAAGGGATGATACCTTAATTGAATCTAAGGCTCTTCAAGGATACTAGAGCAGTATCTCTAAAAATTGAATGAGACTCTTCATATTAATGATGCAGCATCTCAAACATTAAAATGAGATTCTCTGTATCATATCGAAGCAACATCTTATATGATAGAATTAAGACATTCCGAACAAGGAAATGATACCTTAATTGAATCTAAGACTCTTCAAAGGACTACAGAGCAGCATCTCTAAAAATTGAATGAGATTCTTCATATTGATGATGCAGCATCTTAAACAGCAAAATCAGATTCTCTGTTTCATATCGAAGCAGCATCTTATATGGTAGAATTAAGACATTTCGAACAAGGTAATGATACCTTAATTGAATCTAAGGCTCTTCAAGGATACTAGAGCAGTATCTCTAAAAATTGAATGAGACTCGTCATATTGATGAAGCAGCATCCCAAACAGCAAAATTAGATTCTCTGTATCATATCGTAGCAGCATCTTATATGATAGAATTAAGACATTCCGAACAAGGGAATGATACCTTAATTGAATCTAAGACTCTTCAAGGATACTAGAGAAGTATCTCTAAAAATTGAATGAGACTCTTCATATTAATGAAGCAGCATCCCAAACAGCAAAATTAGATTCTCTGTATCATATCGAAGAAGCATCTTATATTATAGAATTAAGATATTCCGAACAAGGGAATGATACCTTAATTGAATCTAAGACTCTTCAAAGACACTAGAGCAGTATCTCTAAAAATTGAATGAGATTCTTCATATTGATGATGCAGCATCTTAAACAGCAAAATCAGATTCTCTGTTTCATATCGAAGCAGCATCTTATATGATAGAATTAAGACATTTCGAACAAGGTAATGATACCTTAATTGAATCTAAGGCTCTTCAAGGATACTAGAGCAGTATCTCTAAAAATTGAATGAGACTCTTCATATTGATGAAGCAGCATCCCAAACAGCAAAATTAGATTCTCTGTATCATATCGTAGCAGCATCTTATATGATAGAATTAAGACATTCCGAACAAGGGAATGATACCTTAATTGAATCTAAGACTCTTCAAGGATACTAGAGCAGTATCTCTAAAAATTGAATGAGACTCTTCATATTAATGAAGCAGCATCCCAAACAGCAAAATTAGATTCTCTGTATCATATCGAAGCAGCATCTTATATGATAGAATTAAGACATTCCGAACAAGGGAATGATACCTTAATTGAATCTAAGACTTTCAAGGATACTAGAGCAGTATCTCTAAAATTGAATGAGACTCTTCATATTGATGAAGCAGCATCTTAAACAGCAAAATGAGATTCTCTGTTTCATATCGAAGCAGCATCTTATATGATAGAATTAAGACATTTCGAACAAGAGAATGATACCTTAATTGAATCTAAGACTCTTCAAGGATACTAGAGCAGTATCTCTAAAAATTGAATGAGACTCTTCATATTGATGAAGCAGCATCCCAAACAGCAAAATTAGATTCTCTGTATCATATCGAAGAAGCATCTTATATATAGAATTAAGACATTTCGAACAAGGGAATGATACCTTAATTGAATCTAAGGCTCTTCAAGGATACTAGAGCAGTATCTCTAAAAATTGAATGAGACTCTTCATATTAATGATGCAGCATCTCAAACAGTAAAATGAGATTCTCTGTATCATATCGAAGCAACATCTTATATGATAGAATTAAGACATTCCGAACAAGGAAATGATACCTTAATTGAATCTAAGACTCTTCAAAGACACTAGAGCAGTATCTCTAAAAATTGAATGAGATTCTTCATATTGATGATGCAGCATCTTAAACAGCAAAATCAGATTCTCTGTTTCATATCGAAGCAGCATCTTATATGGTAGAATTAAGACATTTCGAACAAGGTAATGATACCTTAATTGAATCTAAGGCTCTTCAAGGATACTAGAGCAGTATCTCTAAAAATTGAATGAGACTCTTCATATTGATGAAGCAGCATCCCAAACAGCAAAATTAGATTCTCTGTATCATATCGTAGCAGCATCTTATATGATAGAATTAAGACATTCCGAACAAGGGAATGATACCTTAATTGAATCTAAGACTCTTCAAGGATACTAGAGCAGTATCTCTAAAAATTGAATGAGACTCTTCATATTAATGAAGCAGCATCCCAAACAGCAAAATTAGATTCTCTGTATCATATCGAAGCAGCATCTTATATGATAGAATTAAGATATTCCGAACAAGGGAATGATACCTTAATTGAATCTAAGACTCTTCAAAGATACTAGAGCAGTATCTCTAAAAATTGAATGAGACTCTTCATATTGATGATGCAGCATCTTAAACAGCAAAATCAGATTCTCTGTATCATATCGAAGCAGCATCTTATATGATAGAATTAAGACATTTCGAACAAGGGAATGATACCTTAATTGAATCTAAGACTCTTCAAGGATACTAGAGCAGTATCTCTAAAAATTGAATGAGACTCGTCATATTGATGAAGCAGCATCCCAAACAGCAAAATTAGATTCTCTGTATCATATCGTAGCAGCATCTTATATGATAGAATTAAGACATTCCGAACAAGGAATGATACCTTAATTGAATCTAAGACTCTTCAAGGATACTAGAGAAGTATCTCTAAAAATTGAATGAGACTCTTCATATTAATGAAGCAGCATCCCAAACAGCAAAATTAGATTCTCTGTATCATATCGAAGAAGCATCTTATATTATAGAATTAAGACATTTCGAACAAGGGAATGATACCTTAATTGAATCTAAGGCTCTTTAAGGATACTAGAGCAGTATCTCTAAAAATTGAATGAGACTCTTCATATTAATGATGCAGCATCTCAAACATTAAAATGAGATTCTCTGTATCATATCGAAGCAACATCTTATATGATAGAATTAAGACATTCCGAACAAGGAAATGATACCTTAATTGAATCTAAGACTCTTCAAAGACACTAGAGCAGTATCTCTAAAAATTGAATGAGATTCTTCATATTGATGATGCAGCATCTTAAACAGCAAAATCAGATTCTCTGTTTCATATCGAAGCAGCATCTTATATGGTAGAATTAAGACATTTCGAACAAGGTAATGATACCTTAATTGAATCTAAGGCTCTTCAAGAATACTAGAGCAGTTCTCTAAAAATTGAATGAGACTCTTCATATTGAAGATGCAGCATCTCAAACAGTAAAATGTGATTCTCTGTATCATATCGAAGCAGCATCTTATATGATAGAATTAAGATATTCCGAACAAGGGAATGATACCTTAATTGAATCTAAGACTCTTCAAAGACACTAGAGCAGTATCTCTAAAAATTGAATGAGATTCTTCATATTGATGATGCAGCATCTTAAACAGCAAAATCAGATTCTCTGTTTCATATCGAAGCAGCATCTTATATGGTAGAATTAAGACATTTCGAACAAGGTAATGATACCTTAATTGAATCTAAGGCTCTTCAAGGATACTAGAGCAGTATCTCTAAAAATTGAATGAGACTCTTCATATTGATGAAGCAGCATCCCAAACAGCAAAATTAGATTCTCTGTATCATATCGAAGCAGCATCTTATATGATAGAATTAAGACATTCCGAACAAGGGAATGATACCTTAATTGAATCTAAGACTCTTCAAGGATACTAGAGCAGTATCTCTAAAAATTGAATGAGACTCTTCATATTAATGAAGCAGCATCCCAAACAGCAAAATTAGATTCTCTGTATCATATCGAAGCAGCATCTTATATGATAGAATTAAGACATTCCGAACAAGGGAAGGATACCTTAATTGAATCTAAGACTTATCAAGGATACTAGAGCAGTATCTCTAAAATTTGAATGAGACTCTTCATATTGATGAAGCAGCATCTTAAACAGCAAAATGAGATTCTCTGTTTCATATCGAAGCAGCATCTTATATGATAGAATTAAGACATTTCGAACAAGGGAATGATACCTTAATTGAATCTAAGACTCTTCAAGGATACTAGAGCAGTATCTCTAAAAATTGAATGAGACTCTTCATATTGATGAAGCAGCATCCCAAACAGCAAAATTAGATTCTCTGTATCATATCGAAGAAGCATCTTATATTATAGAATTAAGACATTTCGAACAAGGGAATGATACCTTAATTGAATCTAAGGCTCTTTAAGGATACTAGAGCAGTATCTCTAAAAATTGAATGAGACTCTTCATATTAATGATGCAGCATCTCAAACATTAAAATGAGATTCTCTGTATCATATCGAAGCAACATCTTATATGATAGAATTAAGACATTCCGAACAAGGAAATGATACCTTAATTGAATCTAAGACTCTTCAAAGACACTAGAGCAGTATCTCTAAAAATTGAATGAGATTCTTCATATTGATGAAGCAGCATCCCAAACAGCAAAATTAGATTCTCTGTATCATATCGAAGCAGCATCTTATATGATAGAATTAAGACATTCCGAACAAGGGAATGATACCTTAATTGAATCTAAGACTCTTCAAGGATACTAGAGAAGTATCTCTAAAAATTGAATGAGACTCTTCATATTAATGAAGCAGCATCCCAAACAGCAAAATTAGATTCTCTGTATCATATCGAAGAAGCATCTTATATTATAGAATTAAGATATTCCGAACAAGGGAATGATACCTTAATTGAATCTAAGACTCTTCAAAGACACTAGAGCAGTATCTCTAAAAATTGAATGAGACTCTTCATATTGATGATGCAGCATCTTAAACAGCAAAATCAGATTCTCTGTTTCATATCGAAGCAGCATCTTATATGATAGAATTAAGACATTTCGAACAAGGTAATGATACCTTAATTGAATCTAAGCTCTTCAAGGATACTAGAGCAGTATCTCTAAAAATTGAATGAGACTCTTCATATTGATGAAGCAGCATCCCAAACAGCAAAATTAGATTCTCTGTATCATATCGAAGCAGCATCTTATATGATAGAATTAAGACATTCCGAACAAGGGAATGATACCTTAATTGAATCTAAGACTCTTCAAAGATACTAGAGCAGTATCTCTAAAAATTGAATGAGACTCTTCATATTGATGAAGCAGCATCCCAAACAGCAAAATTAGATTCTCTGTATCATATCGAAGCAGCATCTTATATGATAGAATTAAGACATTCCGAACAAGGGAATGATACCTTAATTGAATCTAAGACTCTTCAAGGATACTAGAGCAGTATCTCTAAAAATTGAATGAGACTCTTCATATTAATGAAGCAGCATCCCAAACAGCAAAATTAGATTCTCTGTATCATATCGAAGCAGCATCTTATATGATAGAATTAAGACATTCCGAACAAGGGAATGATACCTTAATTGAATCTAAGACTCTTCAAGGATACTAGAGCAGTATCTCTAAAAATTGAATGAGACTCTTCATATTGATGATGCAGCATCTTAAACAGCAAAATCAGATTCTCTGTTTCATATCGAAGCAGCATCTTATATGATAGAATTAAGACATTTCGAACAAGGTAATGATACCTTAATTGAATCTAAGGCTCTTCAAGGATACTAGAGCAGTATCTCTAAAAATTGAATGAGACTCTTCATATTGATGAAGCAGCATCCCAAACAGCAAAATTAGATTCTCTGTATCATATCGAAGCAGCATCTTATATGATAGAATTAAGACATTCCGAACAAGGAATGATACCTTAATTGAATCTAAGACTCTTCAAAGATACTAGAGCAGTATCTCTAAAAATTGAATGAGACTCTTCATATTGATGAAGCAGCATCCCAAACAGCAAAATTAGATTCTCTGTATCATATCGAAGCAGCATCTTATATGATAGAATTAAGACATTCCGAACAAGGGAATGATACCTTAATTGAATCTAAGACTCTTCAAGGATACTAGAGCAGTATCTCTAAAAATTGAATGAGACTCTTCATATTGATGAAGCAGCATCCAAACAGCAAAATTAGATTCTCTGTATCATATCGAAGCAGCATCTTATATGATAGAATTAAGACATTCCGAACAAGGGAATGATACCTTAATTGAATCTAAGACTCTTCAAAGACACTAGAGCAGTATCTCTAAAAATTGAATGAGACTCTTCATATTGATGATGCAGCATCTTAAACAGCAAAATCAGATTCTCTGTTCATATCGAAGCAGCATCTTATATGATAGAATTAAGACATTTCGAACAAGGTAATGATACCTTAATTGAATCTAAGGCTCTTCAAGGATACTAGAGCAGTATCTCTAAAAATTGAATGAGACTCTTCATATTGATGAAGCAGCATCCCAAACAGCAAAATTAGATTCTCTGTATCATATCGAAGCAGCATCTTATATGATAGAATTAAGACATTCCGAACAAGGGAATGATACCTTAATTGAATCTAAGACTCTTCAAGGATACTAGAGCAGTATCTCTAAAAATTGAATGAGACTCTTCATATTAATGAAGCAGCATCCCAAACAGCAAAATTAGATTCTCTGTATCATATCGAAGCAGCATCTTATATTATAGAATTAAGACATTCCGAACAAGGGAATGATACCTTAATTGAATCTAAGACTTTCAAGGATACTAGAGCAGTATCTCTAAAAATTGAATGAGACTCTTCATATTGATGAAGCAGCATCTTAAACAGCAAAATGAGATTCTCTGTTTCATATCGAAGCAGCATCTTATATGATAGAATTAAGACATTCGAACAAGAGAATGATACCTTAATTGAATCTAAGACTCTTTAAGGATACTAGAGCAGTATCTCTAAAAATTGAATGAGACTCTTCATATTGATGAAGCAGCATCCCAAACAGCAAAATTAGATTCTCTGTATCATATCGAAGAAGCATCTTATATTATAGAATTAAGACATTTCGAACAAGGGAATGATACCTTAATTGAATCTAAGGCTCTTTAAGGATACTAGAGCAGTATCTCTAAAAATTGAATGAGACTCTTCATATTAATGATGCAGCATCTCAAACATTAAAATGAGATTCTCTGTATCATATCGAAGCAACATCTTATATGATAGAATTAAGACATTCCGAACAAGGAAATGATACCTTAATTGAATCTAAGACTCTTCAAAGACACTAGAGCAGTATCTCTAAAAATTGAATGAGATTCTTCATATTGATGATGCAGCATCTTAAACAGCAAAATCAGATTCTCTGTTTCATATCGAAGCAGCATCTTATATGGTAGAATTAAGACATTTCGAACAAGGTAATGATACCTTAATTGAATCTAAGGCTCTTCAAGGATACTAGAGCAGTATCTCTAAAAATTGAATGAGACTCGTCATATTGATGAAGCAGCATCCCAAACAGCAAAATTAGATTCTCTGTATCATATCGTAGCAGCATCTTATATGATAGAATTAAGACATTCCGAACAAGGGAATGATACCTTAATTGAATCTAAGACTCTTCAAGGATACTAGAGCAGTATCTCTAAAAATTGAATGAGACTCTTCATATTAATGAAGCAGCATCCCAAACAGCAAAATTAGATTCTCTGTATCATATCGAAGAAGCATCTTATATTATAGAATTAAGATATTCCGAACAAGGGAATGATACCTTAATTGAATCTAAGACTCTTCAAAGATACTAGAGCAGTATCTCTAAAAATTGAATGAGATTCTTCATATTGATGATGCAGCATCTTAAACAACAAAATCAGATTCTCTGTATCATATCGAAGAAGCATCTTATATTATAGAATTAAGACATTTCGAACAAGGGAATGATACCTTAATTGAATCTAAGACTCTTTAAGGATACTAGAGCAGTATCTCTAAAAATTGAATGAGACTCGTCATATTGATGAAGCAGCATCCCAAACAGCAAAATTAGATTCTCTGTATCATATCGTAGCAGCATCTTATATGATAGAATTAAGACATTCCGAACAAGGGAATGATACCTTAATTGAATCTAAGACTCTTCAAGGATACTAGAGAAGTATCTCTAAAAATTGAATGAGACTCTTCATATTAATGAAGCAGCATCCCAAACAGCAAAATTAGATTCTCTGTATCATATCGAAGAAGCATCTTATATTATAGAATTAAGACATTTCGAACAAGGGAATGATACCTTAATTGAATCTAAGGCTCTTTAAGGATACTAGAGCAGTATCTCTAAAAATTGAATGAGACTCTTCATATTAATGATGCAGCATCTCAAACATTAAAATGAGATTCTCTGTATCATATCGAAGCAACATCTTATATGATAGAATTAAGACATTCCGAACAAGGAAATGATACCTTAATTGAATCTAAGACTCTTCAAAGACACTAGAGCAGTATCTCTAAAAATTGAATGAGATTCTTCATATTGATGATGCAGCATCTTAAACAGCAAAATCAGATTCTCTGTTTCATATCGAAGCAGCATCTTATATGGTAGAATTAAGACATTTCGAACAAGGTAATGATACCTTAATTGAATCTAAGGCTCTTCAAGGATACTAGAGCAGTATCTCTAAAAATTGAATGAGACTCTTCATATTAATGATGCAGCATCTCAAACAGTAAAATGTGATTCTCTGTATCATATCGAAGCAGCATCTTATATGATAGAATTAAGATATTCCGAACAAGGGAATGATACCTTAATTGAATCTAAGACTCTTCAAAGACACTAGAGCAGTATCTCTAAAAATTGAATGAGATTCTTCATATTGATGATGCAGCATCTTAAACAGCAAAATCAGATTCTCTGTTTCATATCGAAGCAGCATCTTATATGGTAGAATTAAGACATTTCGAACAAGGTAATGATACCTTAATTGAATCTAAGGCTCTTCAAGGATACTAGAGCAGTATCTCTAAAAATTGAATGAGACTCTTCATATTGATGAAGCAGCATCCCAAACAGCAAAATTAGATTCTCTGTATCATATCGTAGCAGCATCTTATATGATAGAATTAAGACATTCCGAACAAGGGAATGATACCTTAATTGAATCTAAGACTCTTCAAGGATACTAGAGCAGTATCTCTAAAATTGAATGAGACTCTTCATATTAATGAAGCAGCATCCCAAACAGCAAAATTAGATTCTCTGTATCATATCGAAGCAGCACCTTATATGATAGAATTAAGATATTCCGAACAAGGGAATGATACCTTAATTGAATCTAAGACTCTTCAAGGATACTAGAGCAGTATCTCTAAAAATTGAATGAGACTCTTCATATTGATGATGCAGCATCTTAAACAACAAAATCAGATTCTCTGTATCATATCGAAGAAGCATCTTATATTATAGAATTAAGACATTTCGAACAAGGGAATGATACCTTAATTGAATCTAAGACTCTTCAAGGATACTAGAGCAGTATCTCTAAAAATTGAATGAGACTCTTCATATTGATGAAGCAGCATCCCAAACAGCAAAATTAGATTCTCTGTATCATATCGAAGCAGCATCTTATATGATAGAATTAAGACATTCCGAACAAGGGAATGATACCTTAATTGAATCTAAGACTCTTCAAGGATACTAGAGCAGTATCTCTAAAAATTGAATGAGACTCTTCATATTAATGAAGCAGCATCCCAAACAGCAAAATTAGATTCTCTGTATCATATCGAAGAAGCATCTTATATTATAGAATTAAGACATTTCGAACAAGGGAATGATACCTTAATTGAATCTAAGGCTCTTAAAGGATACTAGAGCAGTATCTCTAAAAATTGAATGAGACTCTTCATATTAATGATGCAGCATCTCAAACATTAAAATGAGATTCTCTGTATCATATCGAAGCAACATCTTATATGATAGAATTAAGACATTCCGAACAAGGAATGATACCTTAATTGAATCTAAGACTCTTCAAAGACACTAGAGCAGTATCTCTAAAAATTGAATGAGATTCTTCATATTGATGATGCAGCATCTTAAACAGCAAAATCAGATTCTCTGTTTCATATCGAAGCAGCATCTTATATGATAGAATTAAGACATTTCGAACAAGGTAATGATACCTTAATTGAATCTAAGGCTCTTCAAGAATACTAGAGCAGTATCTCTAAAAATTGAATGAGACTCTTCATATTGAAGATGCAGCATCTCAAACAGCAAAATGTGATTCTCTGTATCATATCGAAGCAGCATCTTATATGATAGAATTAAGATATTCCGAACAAGGGAATGATACCTTAATTGAATCTAAGACTCTTCAAAGACACTAGAGCAGTATCTCTAAAAATTGAATGAGATTCTTCATATTGATGATGCAGCATCTTAAACAGCAAAATCAGATTCTCTGTTTCATATCGAAGCAGCATCTTATATGATAGAATTAAGACATTTCGAACAAGGTAATGATACCTTAATTGAATCTAAGGCTCTTCAAGGATACTAGAGCAGTATCTCTAAAAATTGAATGAGACTCGTCATATTGATGAAGCAGCATCCCAAACAGCAAAATTAGATTCTCTGTATCATATCGTAGCAGCATCTTATATGATAGAATTAAGACATTCGAACAAGGGAATGATACCTTAATTGAATCTAAGACTCTTCAAGGATACTAGAGAAGTATCTCTAAAAATTGAATGAGACTCTTCATATTAATGAAGCAGCATCCCAAACAGCAAAATTAGATTCTCTGTATCATATCGAAGCAGCATCTTATATGATAGAATTAAGACATTCCGAACAAGGGAATGATACCTTAATTGAATCTAAGACTTTCAAGGATACTAGAGCAGTATCTCTAAAATTGAATGAGACTCTTCATATTGATGAAGCAGCATCTTAAACAGCAAAATGAGATTCTCTGTTTCATATCGAAGCAGCATCTTATATGATAGAATTAAGACATTTCGAACAAGGGAATGATACCTTAATTGAATCTAAGACTCTTCAAGGATACTAGAGCAGTATCTCTAAAAATTGAATGAGACTCTTCATATTGATGAAGCAGCATCCCAAACAGCAAAATTAGATTCTCTGTATCATATCGAAGAAGCATCTTATATTATAGAATTAAGACATTTCGAACAAGGGAATGATACCTTAATTGAATCTAAGGCTCTTCAAGGATACTAGAGCAGTATCTCTAAAAATTGAATGAGACTCTTCATATTAATGATGCAGCATCTCAAACATTAAAATGAGATTCTCTGTATCATATCGAAGCAACATCTTATATGATAGAATTAAGACATTCCGAACAAGGAATGATACCTTAATTGAATCTAAGACTCTTCAAAGATACTAGAGCAGTATCTCTAAAAATTGAATGAGATTCTTCATATTGATGATGCAGCATCTTAAACAGCAAAATCAGATTCTCTGTTTCATATCGAAGCAGCATCTTATATGATAGAATTAAGACATTTCGAACAAGGTAATGATACCTTAATTGAATCTAAGGCTCTTCAAGGATACTAGAGCAGTATCTCTAAAAATTGAATGAGACTCTTCATATTGATGAAGCAGCATCCCAAACAGCAAAATTAGATTCTCTGTATCATATCGAAGCAGCATCTTATATGATAGAATTAAGACATTCCGAACAAGGGAATGATACCTTAATTGAATCTAAGACTCTTCAAGGATACTAGAGCAGTATCTCTAAAAATTGAATGAGACTCTTCATATTGATGAAGCAGCATCCCAAACAGCAAAATTAGATTCTCTGTATCATATCGAAGCAGCATCTTATATGATAGAATTAAGACATTCCGAACAAGGGAATGATACCTTAATTGAATCTAAGACTCTTCAAGATACTAGAGCAGTATCTCTAAAAATTGAATGAGACTCTTCATATTGATGATGCAGCATCTTAAACAGCAAAATCAGATTCTCTGTTTCATATCGAAGCAGCATCTTATATGATAGAATTAAGACATTTCGAACAAGGTAATGATACCTTAATTGAATCTAAGGCTCTTCAAGGATACTAGAGCAGTATCTCTAAAAATTGAATGAGACTCTTCATATTGATGAAGCAGCATCCCAAACAGCAAAATTAGATTCTCTGTATCATATCGAAGCAGCATCTTATATGATAGAATTAAGACATTCCGAACAAGGGAATGATACCTTAATTGAATCTAAGACTCTTCAAGGATACTAGAGCAGTATCTCTAAAAATTGAATGAGACTCTTCATATTAATGAAGCAGCATCCCAAACAGCAAAATTAGATTCTCTGTATCATATCGAAGCAGCATCTTATATGATAGAATTAAGACATTCGAACAAGGGAATGATACCTTAATTGAATCTAAGACTTTCAAGGATACTAGAGCAGTATCTCTAAAAATTGAATGAGACTCTTCATATTGATGAAGCAGCATCTTAAACAGCAAAATGAGATTCTCTGTTTCATATCGAAGCAGCATCTTATATGATAGAATTAAGACATTTCGAACAAGGAATGATACCTTAATTGAATCTAAGACTCTTCAAGGATACTAGAGCAGTATCTCTAAAAATTGAATGAGACTCTTCATATTGATGAAGCAGCATCCCAAACAGCAAAATTAGATTCTCTGTTCATATCGAAGCAGCATCTTATATGATAGAATTAAGACATTTCGAACAAGGGAATGATACCTTAATTGAATCTAAGGCTCTTCAAGGATACTAGAGCAGTATCTCTAAAAATTGAATGAGACTCTTCATATTAATGATGCAGCATCTCAAACAGCAAAATGAGATTCTCTGTATCATATCGAAGCAACATCTTATATGATAGAATTAAGACATTCCGAACAAGGGAATGATACCTTAATTGAATCTAAGACTCTTCAAGACACTAGAGCAGTATCTCTAAAAATTGAATGAGATTCTTCATATTGATGATGCAGCATCTTAAACAGCAAAATCAGATTCTCTGTTTCATATCGAAGCAGCATCTTATATGATAGAATTAAGACATTTCGAACAAGGTAATGATACCTTAATTGAATCTAAGGCTCTTCAAGGATACTAGAGCAGTATCTCTAAAAATTGAATGAGACTCTTCATATTGATGAAGCAGCATCCCAAACAGCAAAATTAGATTCTCTGTATCATATCGAAGCAGCATCTTATATGATAGAATTAAGACATTCCGAACAAGGGAATGATACCTTAATTGAATCTAAGACTCTTCAAGGATACTAGAGCAGTATCTCTAAAAATTGAATGAGACTCTTCATATTGATGAAGCAGCATCCCAACAGCAAAATTAGATTCTCTGTATCATATCGAAGAAGCATCTTATATGATAGAATTAAGACATTTCGAACAAGGGAATGATACCTTAATTGAATCTAAGGCTCTTCAAGGATACTAGAGCAGTATCTCTAAAAATTGAATGAGACTCTTCATATTAATGATGCAGCATCTCAAACAGCAAAATGAGATTCTCTGTATCATATCGAAGCAACATCTTATATGATAGAATTAAGACATTCCGAACAAGGGAATGATACCTTAATTGAATCTAAGACTCTTCAAAGGATACTAGAGCAGTATCTCTAAAAATTGAATGAGACTCTTCATATTGATGATGCAGCATCTTAAACAGCAAAATCAGATTCTCTGTATCATATCGAAGCAGCATCTTATATAATAGAATTAAGACATTTAGAACAAGGTAATGATACCTTAATTGAATCTAAGGCTCTTCAAGGATACTAGAGCAGTATCTCTAAAAATTGAATGAGACTCTTCATATTGAAGATGCAGCATCTCAAACAGCAAAATGTGATTCTCTGTATCATATCGAAGCAGCATCTTATATGATAGAATTAAGATATTCCGAACAAGGGAATGATACCTTAATTGAATCTAAGACTCTTCAAAGACACTAGAGCAGTATCTCTAAAAATTGAATGAGATTCTTCATATTGATGATGCAGCATCTTAAACAGCAAAATCAGATTCTCTGTTTCATATCGAAGCAGCATCTTATATGATAGAATTAAGACATTTCGAACAAGGTAATGATACCTTAATTGAATCTAAGGCTCTTCAAGGATACTAGAGCAGTATCTCTAAAAATTGAATGAGACTCTTCATATTGATGAAGCAGCATCCCAAACAGCAAAATAGATTCTCTGTATCATATCGAAGCAGCATCTTATATGATAGAATTAAGACATTTCGAACAAGGGAATGATACCTTAATTGAATCTAAGGCTCTTCAAGGATACTAGAGCAGTATCTCTAAAAATTGAATGAGACTCTTCATATTGATGATGCAGCATCTCAAACAGCAAAATGAGATTCTCTGTATCATATCGAAGCAGCATCTTATATGATAGAATTAAGACATTCCGAACAAGGAAATGATACCTTAATTGAATCTAAGACTCTTCAAAGATACTAGAGCAGTATCTCTAAAAATTGAATGAGATTCTTCATATTGATGATGCAGCATCTTAAACAGCAAAATCAGATTCTCTGTTTCATATCGAAGCAGCATCTTATATGATAGAATTAAGACATTCGAACAAGGTAATGATACCTTAATTGAATCTAAGGCTCTTCAAGGATACTAGAGCAGTATCTCTAAAAATTGAATGAGACTCTTCATATTGATGAAGCAGCATCCCAAACAGCAAATTAGATTCTCTGTATCATATCGAAGCAGCATCTTATATGATAGAATTAAGACATTCCGAACAAGGGAATGATACCTTAATTGAATCTAAGACTCTTCAAGGATACTAGAGCAGTATCTCTAAAAATTGAATGAGACTCTTCATATTGATGAAGCAGCATCCCAAACAGCAAAATAGATTCTCTGTATCATATCGAAGAAGCATCTTATATGATAGAATTAAGACATTCGAACAAGGGAATGATACCTTAATTGAATCTAAGGCTCTTCAAGGATACTAGAGCAGTATCTCTAAAATTGAATGAGACTCTTCATATTGATGATGCAGCATCTCAAACAGCAAAATGAGATTCTCTGTATCATATCGAAGCAACATCTTATATGATAGAATTAAGACATTCCGAACAAGGAAATGATACCTTAATTGAATCTAAGACTCTTCAAAGATACTAGAGCAGTATCTCTAAAAATTGAATGAGACTCTTCATATTGATGATGCAGCATCTTAAACAGCAAAATCAGATTCTCTGTTTCATATCGAAGCAGCATCTTATATGATAGAATTAAGACATTTCGAACAAGGTAATGATACCTTAATTGAATCTAAGGCTCTTCAAGGATACTAGAGCAGTATCTCTAAAAATTGAATGAGACTCTTCATATTGATGATGCAGCATCTCAAACAGCAAAATGTGATTCTCTGTATCATATCGAAGCAGCATCTTATATGATAGAATTAAGACATTCCGAACAAGGGAATGATACCTTAATTGAATCTAAGACTCTTCAAAGATACTAGAGCAGTATCTCTAAAAATTGAATGAGACTCTTCATATTGATGATGCAGCATCTAAACAGCAAAATCAGATTCTCTGTTCATATCGAAGCAGCATCTTATATGATAGAATTAAGACATTTCGAACAAGGTAATGATACCTTAATTGAATCTAAGGCTCTTCAAGGATACTAGAGCAGTATCTCTAAAAATGAATGAGACTCTTCATATTGATGAAGCAGCATCCCAAACAGCAAAATTAGATTCTCTGTATCATATCGAAGCAGCATCTTATATGATAGAATTAAGACATTTCGAACAAGGGAATGATACCTTAATTGAATCTAAGGCTCTTCAAGGATACTAGAGCAGTATCTCTAAAAATTGAATGAGACTCTTCATATTGATGATGCAGCATCTCAAACAGCAAAATGAGATTCTCTGTATCATATCGAAGCAACATCTTATATGATAGAATTAAGACATTTCGAACAAGGGAATGATACCTTAATTGAATCTAAGACTCTTCAAAGATACTAGAGCAGTATCTCTAAAAATTGAATGAGACTCTTCATATTGATGATGCAGCATCTTAAACAGCAAAATTAGATTCTCTGTTCATATCGAAGCAGCATCTTATATGATAGAATTAAGACATTTCGAACAAGGTAATGATACCTTAATTGAATCTAAGGCTCTTCAGGATACTAGAGCAGTATCTCTAAAAATTGAATGAGACTCTTCATATTGATGAGCAGCATCTCAACAAAAGCAAAATGTGATTCTCTGTATCATATCGAAGCAGCATCTTATATGATAGAATTAAGACATTCCGAACAAGGGAATGATACCTTAATTGAATCTAAGACTCTTCAAGGATACTAGAGCAGTATCTCTAAAATTGAATGAGACTCTTCATATTGATGATGCAGCATCTTAAACAGCAAAATAGATTCTCTGTTTCATATCGAAGCAGCATCTTATATGATAGAATTAAGACATTTCGAACAAGGTAATGATACCTTAATTGAATCTAAGACTCTTCAAGGATACTAGAGCAGTATCTCTAAAAATTGAATGAGACTCTTCATATTGATGAAGCAGCATCCCAAACAGCAAAATAGATTCTCTGTATCATATCGAAGCAGCATCTTATATGATAGAATTAAGACATTTCGAACAAGGGAATGATACCTTAATTGAATCTAAGGCTCTTCAAGGATACTAGAGCAGTATCTCTAAAAATTGAATGAGACTCTTCATATTGATGATGCAGCATCTCAAACAGTAAAATGAGATTCTCTGTATCATATCGAAGCAGCATCTTATATGATAGAATTAAGACATTCCGAACAAGGAAATGATACCTTAATTGAATCTAAGACTCTTCAAAGACACTAGAGCAGTATCTCTAAAAATTGAATGAGATTCTTCATATTGATGATGCAGCATCTTAAACAGCAAAATCAGATTCTCTGTTTCATATCGAAGCAGCATCTTATATGATAGAATTAAGACATTTCGAACAAGGTAATGATACCTTAATTGAATCTAAGGCTCTTCAAGGATACTAGAGCAGTATCTCTAAAAATTGAATGAGACTCTTCATATTGATGATGCAGCATCTCAAACAGCAAAATGTGATTCTCTGTATCATATCGAAGCAGCATCTTATATGATAGAATTAAGATATTCGAACAAGGGAATGATACCTTAATTGAATCTAAGACTCTTCAAAGATACTAGAGCAGTATCTCTAAAAATTGAATGAGACTCTTCATATTGATGATGCAGCATCTTAAACAGCAAATTA
The DNA here is from genome assembly GCF_024323335.1 of Lathyrus oleraceus. Classification (NCBI taxonomy): domain Eukaryota; kingdom Viridiplantae; phylum Streptophyta; class Magnoliopsida; order Fabales; family Fabaceae; genus Lathyrus; species Lathyrus oleraceus. The sequence continues at coordinate 109,823 of NW_026112504.1, forward strand.
GATTCTCTGTTTCATATCGAAGCAGCATCTTATATGATAGAATTAAGACATTTCGAACAAGGTAATGATACCTTAATTGAATCTAAGGCTCTTCAAGGATACTAGAGCAGTATCTCTAAAAATTGAATGAGACTCTTCATATTGATGAAGCAGCATCCCAAACAGCAAAATTAGATTCTCTGTATCATATCGAAGCAGCATCTTATATGATAGAATTAAGACATTCCGAACAAGGGAATGATACCTTAATTGAATCTAAGACTCTTCAAGGATACTAGAGCAGTATCTCTAAAAATTGAATGAGACTTCATATTGATGAAGCAGCATCCCAAACAGCAAAATTAGATTCTCTGTATCATATCGAAGCAGCATCTTATATGATAGAATTAAGACATTTCGAACAAGGGATGATACCTTAATTGAATCTAAGGCTCTTCAAGGATACTAGAGCAGTATCTCTAAAAATTGAATGAGACTCTTCATATTGATGATGCAGCATCTCAAACAGCAAAATGAGATTCTCTGTATCATATCGAAGCAGCATCTTATATGATAGAATTAAGACATTCCGAACAAGGAATGATACCTTAATTGAATCTAAGACTCTTCAAGGACACTAGAGCAGTATCTCTAAAAATGAATGAGACTCTTCATATTGATGATGCAGCATCTTAAACAGCAAAATCAGATTCTCTGTTTCATATCGAAGCAGCATCTTATATGATAGAATTAAGACATTTCGAACAAGGTAATGATACCTTAATTGAATCTAAGGCTCTTCAAGGATACTAGAGCAGTATCTCTAAAAATTGAATGAGACTCTTCATATTGATGAAGCAGCATCCCAAACAGCAAAATAGATTCTCTGTATCATATCGAAGCAGCATCTTATATGATAGAATTAAGACATTCGAACAAGGGAATGATACCTTAATTGAATCTAAGACTCTTCAAGGATACTAGAGCAGTATCTCTAAAAATTGAATGAGACTCTTCATATGATGAAGCAGCATCTCAAACAGCAAAATGAGATTCTCTGTATCATATCGAAGCAGCATCTTATATGATAGAATTAAGATATTCCGAACAAGGGAATGATACCTTAATTGAATCTAAGACTCTTCAAGGATACTAGAGCAGTATCTCTAAAAATTGAATGAGACTCTTCATATTGATGATGCAGCATCTTAAACAGCAAAATCAGATTCTCTGTTCATATCGAAGCAGCATCTTATATGATAGAATTAAGACATTTCGAACAAGGTAATGATACCTTAATTGAATCTAAGGCTCTTCAAGGATACTAGAGCAGTATCTCTAAAAATTGAATGAGACTCTTCATATTGATGAAGCAGCATCTCAAACAGCAAAATTAGATTCTCTGTATCATATGAAGCAGCATCTTATATGATAGAATTAAGACATTCGAACAAGGGAATGATACCTTAATTGAATCTAAGACTTTCAAGGATACTAGAGCAGTATCTCTAAAAATTGAATGAGACTCTTCATATTGATGAAGCAGCATCTTAAACAGCAAAATGAGATTCTCTGTTTCATATCGAAGCAGCATCTTATATGATAGAATTAAGACATTTCGAACAAGGAATGATACCTTAATTGAATCTAAGACTCTTCAAGGATACTAGAGCAGTATCTCTAAAAATTGAATGAGACTCTTCATATTGATGAAGCAGCATCCCAAACAGCAAAATTAGATTCTCTGTATCATATCGAAGCAGCATCTTATATGATAGAATTAAGACATTTCGAACAAGGGAATGATACCTTAATTGAATCTAAGGCTCTTCAAGGATACTAGAGCAGTATCTCTAAAAATTGAATGAGACTCTTCATATTGATGAGCAGCATCCCAAACAGCAAAATTAGATTCTCTGTATCATATCGAAGCAGCATCTTATATGATAGAATTAAGACATTTCGAACAAGGGAATGATACCTTAATTGAATCTAAGACTCTTCAAAGATACTAGAGCAGTATCTCTAAAAATGAATGAGATTCTTCATATTGATGAAGCAGCATCTTAAACAGCAAAATCAGATTCTCTGTTCATATCGAAGCAGCATCTTATATGATAGAATTAAGACATTTCGAACAAGGGAATGATACCTTAATTGAATCTAAGGACTCTTCAAGGATACTAGAGCAGTATCTCTAAAAATTGAATGAGACTCTTCATATTGATGAAGCAGCATCCCAAACAGCAAAATTAGATTCTCTGTATCATATCGAAGCAGCATCTTATATGATAGAATTAAGACATTCCGAACAAGGGAATGATACCTTAATTGAATCTAAGACTTCAAGGATACTAGAGCAGTATCTCTAAAATTGAATGAGACTCTTCATATTGATGAAGCAGCATCTCAAACAGCAAAATGAGATTCTCTGTATCATATCGAAGCAGCATCTTATATGATAGAATTAAGACATTTCGAACAAGGGAATGATACCTTAATTGAATCTAAGGCTCTTCAAGGATACTAGAGCAGTATCTCTAAAAATTGAATGAGACTCTTCATATTAATGAGCAGCATCTCAAACAGCAAAATGAGATTCTCTGTATCATATCGAAGCAACATATTATATGATAGAATTAAGACATTCCGAACAAGGAAATGATACCTTAATTGAATCTAAGACTCTTCAAAGATACTAGAGCAGTATCTCTAAAAATTGAATGAGACTCTTCATATTGATGAAGCAGCATCTTAACAGCAAAATCAGATTCTCTGTTTCATATCGAAGCAGCATCTTATATGATAGAATTAAGACATTTCGAACAAGGTAATGATACCTTAATTGAATCTAAGGCTCTTCAAGGATACTAGAGCAGTATCTCTAAAAATTGAATGAGACTCTTCATATTGATGATGCAGCATCTCAAACAGTAAAATGTGATTCTCTGTATCATATCGAAGCAGCATCTTATATGATAGAATTAAGACATTCCGAACAAGGGAATGATACCTTAATTGAATCTAAGACTCTTCAAGATACTAGAGCAGTATCTCTAAAAATTGAATGAGACTCTTCATATTGATGCAGCAGCATCTTAAACAGCAAAATGAGATTCTCTGTTTCATATCGAAGCAGCATCTTATATGATAGAATTAAGACATTTCGAACAAGGTAATGATACCTTAATTGAATCTAAGACTCTTCAAGGATACTAGAGCAGTATCTCTAAAAATTGAATGAGACTCTTCATATTGATGAAGCAGCATCCCAAACAGCAAAATTAGATTCTCTGTATCATATCGAAGCAGCATCTTATATGATAGAATTAAGACATTTCGAACAAGGGAATGATACCTTAATTGAATCTAAGGCTCTTCAAGGATACTAGAGCAGTATCTCTAAAAATTGAATGAGACTCTTCATATTGATGATGCAGCATCTCAAACATTAAAATGAGATTCTCTGTATCATATCGAAGCAGCATCTTATATGATAGAATTAAGACATTTCGAACAAGGAATGATACCTTAATTGAATCTAAGACTCTTCAAAGACACTAGAGCAGTATCTCTAAAAATTGAATGAGACTCTTCATATTGATGAAGCAGCATCTTAAACAGCAAAATCAGATTCTCTGTTTCATATCGAAGCAGCATCTTATATGATAGAATTAAGACATTCGAACAAGGTAATGATACCTTAATTGAATCTAAGGCTCTTCAAGGATACTAGAGCAGTATCTCTAAAAATTGAATGAGACTCTTCATATTGAGATGCAGCATCTCCAAACAGCAAAATGAGATTCTTGTATCATATCGAAGCAGCATCTTATATGATAGAATTAAGACATTCGAACAAGGGAAATGATACCTTAATTGAATCTAAGACTCTTCAAAGATACTAGAGCAGTATCTCTAAAATTGAATGAGACTCTTCATATTGATGATGCAGCATCTTAAACAGCAAATTAGATTCTCTGTTTCATATCGAAGCAGCATCTTATATGATAGAATTAAGACATTCGAACAGGGAATGATACCTTAATTGAATCTAAGGCTCTTCAAGGATACTAGAGCAGTATCTCTAAAAATTGAATGAGACTCTTCATATTGATGAAGCAGCATCCCAAACAGCAAAATAGATTCTCTGTATCATATTGAAGCAGCATCTTATATGATAGAATTAAGACATTTCGAACAAGGGAATGATACCTTATTGAATCTAAGACTCTTCAAGGATACTAGAGCAGTATCTCTAAAAATTGAAT